>NW_027490808.1:0-46521 GCF_050948175.1 Xylocopa sonorina | reverse complement strand
AGATATAATATTCATTGCGAAGTGTTATGCATGCCTCGTCTACGATACAAATGAATGTAAATGCGACACTTCCTTGCAAGGAAATAGCGTTTGCAGATGTCTGCGTATCGTAGCAATATAGTTCTTATGATTCTTAAAACGCGATATAGCATCTCATTTCTATGTTTCATGGTAAGATGTAATATGATTTGCGAAGTGTTATGTATTCCTCGTCTACACTTCAAATGAATGTAACTGCGACACATCCTTGCTAGGAAATAGCGTCTGCAGATGTCTAGGTTTCGTAGCAATAGAGTTCTAATGCTCCTTAGAACGCGATATCGCATCTCATTTCTATGTTTCATGGTAAGATATAATATGATTTGCGAAGTGTTATGTATTCCTCGTCTACACTTCAAATGAATGCAAATGCGACACTTCTTTGCAAGGAAATAGCGTTTGCAGATGTCTACGTATCGTAGCAATAGAGTTCTTATGATTCTTAAAACGCGATATCGCATCACATTTCTATGTTTCATGGTAAGACATAATATGATTTGCGGAGTGTTATGTATTCCGCGTCTACACTTCAGATGAATGTAAATGCGACACTTCCTTGCTAGGTAATGGCGTCTGCAGATGTCTAGGTATCGTAGGAATAGAGTTCTAATGCTTCTTAAAACACGATATCGCATCTCATTTCTATGTTTCATGGTAAGATATAATATGATTTGCGAAGTGTCATGTATTCCTCGTCTACACTTCGAATGAATGTAAATGCGACACTTCCCTGCATGGAAATAGCGTTTGCAGATGTCTACGTACCGTAGCAATAGAGTTCTTATGATTCTTAAAACGCGATATCGCCTCTCACTTCTATGATTCATGATAAGATATAATATTCATTGCGAAGTGTCATGTATTCCTCGTCTACACTTCAAATGAATGTAAATGCGACACTTCCCTGCATGGAAATAGCGTTTGCAGATGTCTACGTATCGTAGCAATAGAGTTCAAATGCTTCTTAAAACGAGATATTGCATCTCATATCTATGTTTCATGATAAGATATAATATTCATTGCGAAGTGTTATGCATGCCTCGTCTACGATACAAATGAATGTAAATGCGACACTTCCTTGCAAGGAAATAGCGTTTGCAGATGTCTGCGTATCGTAGCAATATAGTTCTTATGATTCTTAAAACGCGATATAGCATCTCATTTCTATGTTTCATGGTAAGATGTAATATGATTTGCGAAGTGTTATGTATTCCTCGTCTACACTTCAAATGAATGTAACTGCGACACATCCTTGCTAGGAAATAGCGTCTGCAGATGTCTAGGTTTCGTAGCAATAGAGTTCTAATGCTTCTTAGAACGCGATATCGCATCTCATTTCTATGTTTCATGGTAAGATATAATATGATTTGCGAAGTGTTATGTATTCCTCGTCTACACTTCAAATGAATGCAAATGCGACACTTCTTTGCAAGGAAATAGCGTTTGCAGATGTCTACGTATCGTAGCAATAGAGTTCTTATGATTCTTAAAACGCGATATCGCATCACATTTCTATGTTTCATGGTAAGACATAATATGATTTGCGGAGTGTTATGTATTCCTCGTCTACACTTCAGATGAATGTAAATGCGACACTTCCTTGCTAGGTAATAGCGTCTGCAGATGTCTAGGTATCGTAGGAATTGTGTTCTAATGCTTCTTAAAACACGATATCGCATCTCATTTCTATGTTTCATGGTAAGATATAATATGATATGCGAAGTGTTATGTATTCCTCGTCTACACTTCAAATGAATGTAAATGCGACACTTCCTCGCTAGGAAATAGCGTTTGCAGATGTCTGCGTATCGTAGCAATAGATTTCTAATGCTCGTTAAAACGCGATATCGCATCTCATTTCTATGTTTCATGGTAAGATATAATATGATTTGCGAAGTGTCATGT
Organism: Xylocopa sonorina; assembly: GCF_050948175.1. Lineage (NCBI taxonomy): Eukaryota > Metazoa > Arthropoda > Insecta > Hymenoptera > Apidae > Xylocopa > Xylocopa sonorina. Next base: position 44,577 of record NW_027490808.1, on the reverse strand, counting down.
ATTCCTCGTCTACACTTCAAATGAATGTAAATGCGACACTTCCTTGCTAGGAAATAGCGTCTGCAGATGTATAGGTATCGTAGCAATAGAGTTCTAATGCTTCATAAAACGCGATATCGCATCTCATATCTATGTTTCATGATAAGATATAATATTCATTGCGAAGTGTTATGCATTCCTCGTCTACGATTCAAATGAATGTAAATGCAACACTTCCTTCCAAGGAAATAGCGTTTGCAGATGTCTACGTATCGTAGCAATAGAGTTCTAATGCTTCTTTAAACGCGATATCGCATCTCATTTCTATGTTTCATGGTAAGATATAATATGACTTGCAAAGTGTTATGTATTCCTCGTCCACACATCAAATGAATGTAAATGCGACACTTCCTTGCAAGGAAATAGCGTTTGCAGATGTCTACGTATCGTAGCAATAGAGTTCTTATGATTCTTAAAACGCGATATCGCATCTCATTTCTATGTTTCATGGTAAGGTATAATATGATTTGCGAAGTGTTATGTATCCGTCGTCTACACTTCAAATGAATGTAAATGCGACACTTTCTTGCAAGGAAATAGCGTTTGTAGATGTCTACGTATCGTAGCAATTGATTTCTGCTGCTTCTTAAAACGCGATGTCGCATCTCATTTCTATGTTTCATGGTAAGATGTAATATGATTTGCGAAGTGTTATGTATTCCTCGTCTACACTTCAAATGAATGTAACTGCGACACTTCCTTGCTAGGAAATAGCGTTTGCAGATGTCTACGTATCGAAGCAATAGAGTTCAAATGCTTCTTAAAACGCGATATCGCATCTCATTTCTATGTTTCATGGTAAGATATAATATGATTTGCGAAGTGTTATGTATTCTTCGTCTACACTTCAAATGAATGTAAATGCGACACTACCCTGCTAGGAAATAGCGTCTGCAGATGTATAGGTATCGTAGCAATAGAGTTCTAATTGCTCTTAAAACGCGATATCGCATCTCATTTCTATGTTTCATGGTAAGATATAATATGATTTGCGAAGTGTTATGTAGTCCTCGTCTACACTTCAAATGAATGTAAATGCGACACTTCGCTGCTAGGATATAGCGTTTGCAGATGTCTACGTATCGAAGCAATAGAGTTCAAATGCTTCTTAAAACAAGATATCGCATCCCATTTCTATGTTTCATGGTAAGATGTAATATGGTTTGCGAAGTGTCATGTATTCCACGTCTACACTTCAAATGAATGTTAATGCGACACTACCTTGCAAGGAAATAGCGTTTGCAGATGTCTACGTATCGAAGCAATAGAGTTCAAATGCTTCTTAAAACGAGATATTGCATCTCATATCTATGTTTCTTTCTAAATGCGACACTTCTTTGCTAGGAAATGGCGTTTGCAAATGTCTACCTATCGTAGCAATAGTGTTCTAATGCTTCTTAAAGCACGATATCGCATCTCACTTCTATGTTTCATGGTAAGATATAATATGATTTGCGAAGTATCATGTATTCCTCGTCTACACTTCAAATGAATGTAAATGCGACACTTCCTTGCTAGGAAATAGCGTCTGCAGATGTCTAGGTATCGTAGCAATAGAGTTCTAATGCTTCTTGAAACGCGACATCGCATCTCATTTCAATGTTTCATGGTAAGATATAATATGATTTGCGAAGTGTTATGTATTCCTCGTCTACACTTCAAATGAATGTAAATGCGACACTTCTTTGCAAGGAAATAGCGTTTGCAAATGTCTACCTATCGTAGCAATAGTGTTCTAATGCTTCTTAAAACGCGATATCGCATCTCATTTCTATGTTTCATGGTAAGATATAATATGATTTGCGAAGTATCATGTATTCCTCGTCTACACTTCAAATGAATGTTAATGCGACACTTCCTGGCTAGGAAATAGCGTCTGCAGATGTCTAGGTATCGTAGCAATAGAGTTCTAATGAATCTTAAAACGCGATACCGCATCTCATTTCTATGTTTCATGGTAAGATATAATATAGTTTGCGAAGTGTTATGTATTCCTCGTCTACATTTCAAATGAAAGTAAATGCGACACTTCCTTGCAAGGAAATAGCGATTGCAGATGTCTACGTATCGTAGCAATAGAGTTCATATGATTCTTAAAACGCGATATCACATCTCATTTCTATGTTTCATGGTAAGATATAACATGATTTGCGAAGTGTTATGTATTCCTCGTCTACACTTCAAATGAATGTGAATGCGATACTTCCTCGCTAGGAAATAGCGTTTTGCAGATGTCTACGTATCGTAGCAATAGCTTTCTAATGCTTCTTAAAACGCGATATCGAATCTCATTTCTATGTTTCATGGTAAGATTTAATATGATTTGCGAAGTGTTATGTATTCCTCGTCTACACTTAAAATGTATGTAAATGCGACACTTCCTCGCTAGGAAATAGCGTTTGCAGATGTCTACGTATCGTAGCAATAGAGTTCTTATGATTCTTAAAACGCTATATTGCATCTCATTTCTACGTTTCATGGTAAGATATAATATTCATTGCGAAGTGTTATGCATTCCTCGTCTACACTTCAAATGAATGTGAATGCGACACTTCCTCGCTAGGAAATAGCGTTTGCAGATGTCTACGTATCGTAGCAATAGAGTTCTAATGCTTCTTAAAACGCGATATCGCATCTCATTTCTATGTTTCATGGTCAAATATAATATGATTTGCGAAGTGTTATGTATTCCTCGTCTACGATTCAAATGAAGGTAAATGCGACACTTCCTTGCAAGGAAATAGCGTTTGCAGATGTCTACGTATCGTAGCAATAGAGTTCTAATGCTTCTTAAAACGCGACATCGCATCTCATTTCAATGTTTCATGGTAAGATATAATATCATTTGCGAAGTGTTATGTATTCCTCGTCTACACTTCAAATGAATGTAAATGCGACACTTCCTTGCTAGGAAATAGCGTCTGCAGATGTCTAGGTATCGTAGCAATAGAGTTCTAATGCTTCTTAAAACGCGACATCGCATCTCATTTCAATGTTTCATGGTAAGATATAATATGATTTGCGAAGTGTTATGTATTCCTCGTCTACACTTCAAATGAATGTAAATGCGACACTTCTTTGCTAGGAAATAGCGTTTGCAAATGTCTACCTATCGTAGCAATAGTGTTCTAATGCTTCTTAAAACGCGATATCGCATCTCATTTCTATGTCTCATGGTAAGATATAATATGATTTGCGAAGTATCATGTATTCCTCGTCTACACTTCAAATGAATGTTAATGCAACACTTCCTTGCAAGGAAATAGCGATTGCAGATGTTTACGTATCGTAGCAATAGAGTTCATATGATTCTTAAAACGCGATATCGCATCTCATTTCTATGTTTCATGGTAAGATATAACATGATTTGCGAAGTGTTATGTATTCCTCGTCTACACTTCAAATGAATGTGAATGCGATACTTCCTCGCTAGGAAATAGCGTTTGCAGATGTCTTGGTATCGTAGCAATAGAGTTCTAATGCTTCTTAAAACGCGATATCGCATCTCATTTCTATGTTTATGGTAAAATATAATATGATTTGCGAAGTGTCACGTATTCCTCGCCTACACTTCAAATGGATGTAAATGCGACACTTCCTTGCTAGGAAATAGCGTTTGCAGATGTCTACGTATCGAAGCAATAGAGTTCAAATGCTTCTTAGAACGAGATATTGCATCTCATATCTATGTTTCCTGATAAGATATAATATTCATTGCGAAGTGTTATGCATTCCTTGTCTACGATTCAAATGAATGTAAATGCGACACTTCCTTGCAAGGAAATAGCGTTTGCAGATGTCTACGTATCGTAGCAATAGAGTTCTTATGATGCTTAAAACGCGATATCGCATCTCATTTCTATGTTTCGTGGTAAGATATAATATGATTTGCGAAGTATCATGTATTCCTCGTCTACACTTCAAATGAATGTAAATGCGACACTTCCTTGCTAGGAAATAGCGTCTGCAGATGTCTAGGTATCGTAGCAATAGAGTTCTAATGCTTCTTAAAACGCGATATCGCATCTCATTTCTATGTTTCATGGTAAGATATAATATGATTTGCGAAGTGTTATGTATTCCTCGTCTACACTTCAAATGAAAGTAAATGCGACACTTCCTTGCAAAGAAATAGCGATTGCAGATGTCTACGTATCGTAGCAATAGAGTTCATATGATACTTAAAACGCGATATCGCATCTCATTTCTATGTTTCATGGTAAGATATAACATGATTTGCGAAGTGTTATGTATTCCTCGCCTACACTTCAAATGAATGTGAATGCGATACTTCCTCGCTAGGAAATAGCGTTTGCAGATGTCTACGTATCGTAGCAATAGCTTTCTAATGCTTCTTAAAACGCGATATCGAAACTCATTTCTATGTTTCATGGTAAGATATAATATGATTGGCGAAGTGTCATGTATTTCTCGTGTACACTTCAAATGAATGTAAATGCGACACTTCCTTCCAAGGAAATAGCGTTTACAGATGTCTACCTATCGTAGCAATAGTGTTCTAATGCTTCTTAAAACGCGATATCGCATCTCATTTCTATGTTTCATGGTAAGATATAATATGATTTGCGAAGTATCATGTATTCCTCGTCTACACTTCAAATGAATGTAAGTGCGACACATCCTTGCTAGGAAATAGCGTCTGCCGATGTCTAGGTATCGTAGCAATAGAGTTCTAATGCTACTTAAAACGCGATATCGCATCTCATTTCTATGCTTCATGGTAAGATATAATATTCATTGCGAAGTGTTATGCATTCCTCGTCTACGATTCAAATGAATGTAAATGCGACACTTCCTTGCAAGGAAATAGCGTTTGCAGATGTCTACGTATCGTAGCAATAGAGTTCTTTGGATTCTTAAAACGCGATATCGCATCTCATTTCTATGTTTCATGGTAAGATATAATATGATTTGCGAAGTGTTATGTATTCCTCGTCTACACTTCAAATGAAAGTAAATGCGACACTTCCTTGCAAGGAAATAGCGATTGCAGATGTCTACGTATCGTAGCAATAGAGTTCCTATGATTTTTAAAACGCGATATCGCATCTCATTTCTATGTTTCATAGTAAGATATAATATGATTTGCGAAGTGTTATGTATTCCTCGTCTACACTTCAAATGAATGTAAATGCGACACTTCTTTGCTAGGAAATAGCGTTTGCAGATGTCTACGTATCGTAGCAATAGAGTTCCTATGATTCTTAAAACGCGATATCGTATCTCATTTCTATGTTTCATGGTAAGATATAATATGATTTGCGGAGTGTTATGTATTCCTCGTCTACACTTCAAATGAATGTAAATGCGACACTTCCTTGCAAGGAAATAGCGTTTGCAAATGTCTACCTATCGTAGCAGTAGTGTTCTAATGCTTCTTAGAACGCGATGTCGCATCTCATTTCTATGTTTCATGGTAAGATATAATATGATTTGCGAAGTGTTATGTATTCCTCGTCTACACTTCAAATGAATGTAAATGCGACACTTCCTTGCAAGGAAATAGCGTTTGCAGATGTCTACGTATCGAAGCAATAGAGTTCAAATGCTTCTTAAAACGAGATATTGCATCTCATATCTATGTTTCATGATAAGATATAATATTCATTGCGAAGTGTTATGCATTCCTCGCCTACGATTCAAATGAATGTAAATGCGACACTTCCTTGCTAGGAAATAGCGTTTGCAGAAGTCTACGTATCGTAGCAATAGAGTTCTAATGCTTCTTAAAACGCGATATCGCATCTCATTTCTATGTTTCATGGTAAGATGTAATATTATTTGCGAAGTGTTATGTATTCCTCGCCTATACTTCAAATGAATGTAAATGCGAGACTTCTTTCCTAGGAAATAGCGTTTGCAAATGTCTACCTATCGTAGCAATAGTGTTCTAATGCTTCTTAAAACGCGATATCGCATCTCATTTCTATGTTTCATGGTAAGATATAATATGATTTGCGAAGTATCATGTATTCCTCGTCTACACTTCAAATGAATGTAAATGCGACACTTCCTTGTTAGGAAATAGCGTCTGCAGATGTCTAGGTCTCGTAGCAATAGAGCTCATATGATTCTTAAAACGCGATATCGCATCTCATTCCTATGTTTCATGGTAAGATATAACATGATTTGCGAAGTGTTATGTATTCCTTGTCTACGATTCAAATGAATGTTAATGCGACACTTCCTTGCAAGGAGATAGCGTTTGCAGATGTCTACGTATCGTAGCAATAGAGTTCAAATGCTTCTTAAAACGCGATATCGCATCTCATTTCTATGTTTCATGGTAAGATATAATATGATTTGCGAAGTGTTATGTATTCCTCGTCTACACATCAACTAAATATAAATGCGCACTTCCTTGCAAGGAAATAGCGTTTGCAGATGTCTACGTATCGTAGCAATAGAGTTCTTATGATTCTTAAAACGCGATATCGCATCTCATTTCTATGTTTCATGGTAAGATGTAATATGATTTGCGAAGTGTTATGTATTCCTCGTCTACACTTCAAATGAATGTAAATGCGACACTTCTTTGCAAGGAAATAGCGTTTGCAGATGTCTACGTATCGTAGCAATAGAGTTCAAATGCTTCTTAAAACGCGATATCGCATCTCATTTCTATGTTTAATGGTAAGATATAATATGATTTGCGAAGTGTTATGTATTCCTCGTCTACACATCAACTAAATGTAAATGCGCACTTCCTTGCAAGGAAATAGCGTTTGCAGATGTCTACGTATCGTAGCAATAGAGTTCTAATGCTTCTTAAAACGCGATATCGCATCTCATTTCTATGTTTCATGGTAAGATGTAATATTATTTGCGAAGTGTTATGTATTCCTCGCCTATAATTCAAATGAATGTAAATGCGAGACTTCTTTGCTAGCAAATAGCGTCTGCAGATGTCTACGTCTCGTAGCAATAGAGCTCATATGATTCTTAAAACCCGATATCGCATCTCATTTCTATGTTTCATGGTAAGATATAACATGATTTGCGAAGTGTTATGTATTCCTTGTCTACGATTAAAATGAATGTTAATGCGACACTTCCTTGCAAGGAGATAGCGTTTGCAGATGTCTACGTATCGTAGCAATAGAGTTCAAATGCTTCTTAAAACGCGATATCGCATCTCATTTCTATGTTTCATGGTAAGATATAATATGATTTGCGAAGTGTTATGTATTCCTCGTCTACACATCAACTAAATATAAATGCGCACTTCCTTGCAAGGAAATAGCGTTTGCAGATGTCTACGTATCGAAGCAATAGAGTTCAAATGCTTCTTAGAACGAGATATTGCATCTCATATCTATGTTTCCTGATAAGATATAATATTCATTGCGAAGTGTTATGCATTCCTTGTCTACGATTCAAATGAATGTAAATGCGACACTTCCTTGCAAGGAAATAGCGTTTGCAGATGTCTACGTATCGTAGCAATAGAGTTCTTATGATGCTTAAAACGCGATATCGCATCTCATTTCTATGTTTCGTGGTAAGATATAATATGATTTGCGAAGTATCATGTATTCCTCGTCTACACTTCAAATGAATGTAAATGCGACACTTCCTTGCTAGGAAATAGCGTCTGCAGATGTCTAGGTATCGTAGCAATAGAGTTCTAATGCTTCTTAAAACGCGATATCGCATCTCATTTCTATGTTTCATGGTAAGATATAATATGATTTGCGAAGTGTTATGTATTCCTCGTCTACACTTCAAATGAAAGTAAATGCGACACTTCCTTGCAAAGAAATAGCGATTGCAGATGTCTACGTATCGTAGCAATAGAGTTCATATGATACTTAAAACGCGATATCGCATCTCATTTCCATGTTTCATGGTAAGATATAACATGATTTGCGAAGTGTTATGTATTCCTCGTCTACACTTCAAATGAATGTGAATGCGATACTTCCTCGCTAGGAAATAGCGTTTGCAGATGTCTACGTATCGTAGCAATAGCTTTCTAATGCTTCTTAAAACGCGATATCGAAACTCATTTCTATGTTTCATGGTAAGATATAATATGATTTGCGAAGTGTCATGTATTTCTCGTGTACACTTCAACTGAATGTAAATGCGACACTTCCTTCCAAGGAAATAGCGTTTACAGATGTCTACCTATCGTAGCAATAGTGTTCTAATGCTTCTTAAAACGCGATATCGCATCTCATTTCTATGTTTCATGGTAAGATATAATATGATTTGCGAAGTATCATGTATTCCTCGTCTACACTTCAAATGAATGTAAGTGCGACACATCCTTGCTAGGAAATAGCGTCTGCCGATGTCTAGGTATCGTAGCAATAGAGTTCTAATGCTACTTAAAACGCGATATCGCATCTCATTTCTATGCTTCATGGTAAGATATAATATTCATTGCGAAGTGTTATGCATTCCTCGTCTACGATTCAAATGAATGTAAATGCGACACTTCCTTGCAAGGAAATAGCGTTTGCAGATGTCTACGTATCGTAGCAATAGAGTTCTTTGGATTCTTAAAACGCGATATCGCATCTCATTTCTATGTTTCATGGTAAGATATAATATGATTTGCGAAGTGTTATGTATTCCTCGTCCACACTTCAAATGAAAGTAAATGCGACACTTCCTTGCAAGGAAATAGCGATTGCAGATGTCTACGTATCGTAGCAATAGAGTTCCTATGATTTTTAAAACGCGATATCGCATCTCATTTCTATGTTTCATAGTAAGATATAATATGATTTGCGAAGTGTTATGTATTCCTCGTCTACACTTCAAATGAATGTAAATGCGACACTTCTTTGCTAGGAAATAGCGTTTGCAGATGTCTACGTATCGTAGCAATAGAGTTCCTATGATTCTTAAAACGCGATATCGTATCTCATTTCTATGTTTCATGGTAAGATATAATATGATTTGCGGAGTGTTATGTATTCCTCGTCTACACTTCAAATGAATGTAAATGCGACACTTCCTTGCAAGGAAATAGCGTTTGCAAATGTCTACCTATCGTAGCAGTAGTGTTCTAATGCTTCTTAGAACGCGATGTCGCATCTCATTTCTATGTTTCATGGTAAGATATAATATGATTTGCGAAGTGTTATGTATTCCTCGTCTACACTTCAAATGAATGTAAATGCGACACTTCCTTGCAAGGAAATAGCGTTTGCAGATGTCTACGTATCGAAGCAATAGAGTTCAAATGCTTCTTAAAACGAGATATTGCATCTCATATCTATGTTTCATGATAAGATATAATATTCATTGCGAAGTGTTATGCATTCCTCGCCTACGATTCAAATGAATGTAAATGCGACACTTCCTTGCTAGGAAATAGCGTTTGCAGAAGTCTACGTATCGTAGCAATAGAGTTCTAATGCTTCTTAAAACGCGATATCGCATCTCATTTCTATGTTTCATGGTAAGATGTAATATTATTTGCGAAGTGTTATGTATTCCTCGCCTATACTTCAAATGAATGTAAATGCGAGACTTCTTTCCTAGGAAATAGCGTTTGCAAATGTCTACCTATCGTAGCAATAGTGTTCTAATGCTTCTTAAAACGCGATATCGCATCTCATTTCTATGTTTCATGGTAAGATATAATATGATTTGCGAAGTATCATGTATTCCTCGTTTACACTTCAAATGAATGTAAATGCGACACTTCCTTGCTAGGAAATAGCATCTGCAGATGTCTAGGTATCGTAGCAATAGAGTTCTAATGCTTCTTAAAACGCGATATCGCATCTCATTTCTATGTTTCATGGTAAGATATAATATGATTCGCGAAGTATCATGTATTCCTCGTCTATACTTCAAATGAATGTAAATGCGACACTTCCTTGTTAGGAAATAGCGTCTGCAGATGTCTAGGTATCGTAGCAATAGAGTTCTAATGCTTCTTAAAACGCGATATCGCATCTCATTTCTATGTTTCATGGTAAGATGTAATATTATTTGCGAAGTGTTATGTATTCCTCGCCTATAATTCAAATGAATGTAAATGCGAGACTTCTTTGCTAGGAAATAGCGTCTGCAGATGTCTACGTCTCGTAGCAATAGAGCTCATATGATTCTTAAAACGCGATATCGCATCTCATTTCTATGTTTCATGGTAAGATATAACATGATTTGCGAAGTGTTATGTATTCCTTGTCAACGATTCAAATGAATGTTAATGCGACACTTCCTTGCAAGGAGATAGCGTTTGCAGATGTCTACGTATCGTAGCAATAGAGTTCAAATGCTTCTTAAAACGCGATATCGCATCTCATTTCTATGTTTCATGGTAAGATATAATATGATTTGCGAAGTGTTATGTATTCCTCGTCTACACTTCAAATGAATGTAAATGCGACACTTCTTTGCAAGGAAATAGCGTTTGCAGATGTCTACGTATCGTAGCAATAGAGTTCAAATGCTTCTTAAAACGCGATATCGCATCTCATTTCTATGTTTAATGGTAAGATATAATATGATTTGCGAAGTGTTATGTATTCCTCGTCTACACATCAACTAAATGTAAATGCGCACTTCCTTGCAAGGAAATAGCGTTTGCAGATGTCTACGTATCGTAGCAATAGAGTTCTAATGCTTCTTAAAACGCGATATCGCATCTCATTTCTATGTTTCATGGTAAGATGTAATATTATTTGCGAAATGTTATGTATTCCTCGCCTATAATTCAAATGAATGTAAATGCGAGACTTCTTTGCTAGCAAATAGCGTCTGCAGATGTCTACGTCTCGTAGCAATAGAGCTCATATGATTCTTAAAACCCGATATCGCATCTCATTTCTATGTTTCATGGTAAGATATAACATGATTTGCGAAGTGTTATGTATTCCTTGTCTACGATTAAAATGAATGTTAATGCGACACTTCCTTGCAAGGAGATAGCGTTTGCAGATGTCTACGTATCGTAGCAATAGAGTTCAAATGCTTCTTAAAACGCGATATCGCATCTCATTTCTACGTTTCATGGTAAGATATAATATGATTTGCGAAGTGTTATGTATTCCTCGTCTACACATCAACTAAATATAAATGCGCACTTCCTTGCAAGGAAATAGCGTTTGCAGATGTCTACGTATCGTAGCAATAGAGTTCTTATGATTCTTAAAACGCGATATCGCATCTCATTTCTATGTTTCATGGTAAGATGTAATATGATTTGCGAAGTGTTATGTATTCCTCGTCTACACTTCAAATGAATGTAAATGCGACACTTCTTTGCAAGGAAATAGCGTTTGCAGATGTCTACGTATCGTAGCAATAGAGTTCCTATGATACTTAAAACGCGATATCGCATCTCATTTCTATGTTTCATGGTAAGATATAATATTCATTGCGGAGTGTTATGTATTCCTCGTCTACACTTCAAATGAATGTAAATGCGACACTTCCTTGCAAGGAAATAGCGTTTGCAAATGTCTACCTATCGTAGCAGTAGTGTTCTAATGCTCCTTAGAACGCGATGTCGCATCTCATTTCTATGTTTCATGGTAAGATATAATATGATTTGCGAAGTGTTATGTATTCCTCGTCTACACTTCAAATGAATGTAAATGCGACACTTCCTTGCAAGGAAATAGCGTTTGCAAATGTCTACCTATCGTAGCAGTAGTGTTCTAATGCTTCTTAGAACGCGATGTCGCATCTCATTTCTATGCTTCATGGTAAGATATAATATTCAATGCGAAGTGTTATGCATTCCTCGCCTACGATTCAAATGAATGTAAATGCGACTCTTCCTTGCTAGGAAATAGCGTTTGCAGAAGTCTACGTATCGTATCAATAGAGTTCTAATGCTTCTTAAAACGCGATATCGCATCTCATTTCTATGTTTCATGGTAAGATGTAATATTATTTGCGAAGTGTTATGTATTCCTCGCCTATACTTCAAATGAATGTAAATGCGAGACTTCTTTGCTAGGAAATAGCGTTTGCAAATGTCTACCTATCGCACCAATAGTGTTCTAATGCTTCTTAAAACGCGATATCGCATCTCATTTCTGTGTTTGATGGTAAGATATAATATGATTTGCGAAGTATCATGTATTCCTCGTCTACACTTAAAATTAATGTAAATGCGACACTTCCTTGCAAGGAAATAGCGTTTGCAAATGTCTACCTATCGTAGCAGTAGTGTTCTAATGCTTCTTAGAACGCGATGTCGCATCTCATTTCTATGTTTCATGGTAAGATATAATATGATTTGCGAAGTGTTATGTGTTCCTCGTCTACACTTCAAATGAATGTAAATGCGACACTTCCTTGCAAGGAAATAGCGTTTGCAGATGTCTACGTATCGAAGCAATAGAGTTCAAATGCTTCTTAAAACGAGATGTTGCATCTCATATCTATGTTTCATGATAAGATATAATATTCATTGCGAAGTGTTATGCATTCCTCGCCTACAATTCAAATGAATGTAAATGCGACACTTACTTGCTAGGAAATAGCGATTGCAGAAGTCTACGTATCGTAGCAATAGAGTTCTAATGCTTCTTAAAACGCGATATCGCATCTCATTTCTATGTTTCATGGTAAGATGTAACATTATTTGCAAAGTGTTATGTATTCCTCGCCTATACTTCAAATGAATGTAAATGCGAGACTTCTTTGCTAGGAAATAGCGTTTGCAAATGTCTACCTATCGTAGCAATAGTGTTCTAATGCTTCTTAAAACGCGATATCGCATCTCATTTCTATGTTTCATGGTAAGATATAATATGATTTGCAAGGTGTTATGTATTCCTCGTCTACACATCAACTAAATGTAAATGCGACACATCCTTGCAAGGAAATAGCGATTGCAGATGTCTACGTCTCGTAGCAATAGAGTTCTAATGTTCTTAAAACGCGATATCGCATCTCAATTCTATGTTTCATGGTAAGATATAACATGATTTGCGAAGTGTTATGTATTCCTTGTCTACACTTCAAATGAATGTGAATGCGATACTTCCTCGCTAGGAAATAGCGTCTGCAGATGTCTAGGTATCGTAGCAATAGAGTTCTAATGCTTCTTAAAACGCGATATCGCATCTCATTTCTATGTTTCATGGTAAGATATAACATGATTTGCGAAGTGCTATGTATTCCTCGTCTACACTTCAAATGAATGTGAATGCGATACTTCCTCGCTAGGAAATAGCGTTTGCAGATGTCTACGTATCGAAGCAATAGAGTTCAAATGCTTCCTAAAACGAGATATTGCATCTCATATCTATGTTTCATGATAAGATATAATATTCATTGCGACGTGTTATGCATTCCTCGTCTACGATTCAAATGGATGTAAATGCGACACTTCCTTGCTAGGAAATAGCGTTTGCAGATGTCTACGTATCGTAGCAATAGAGTTCTTATGATTCTTAAAACACGATATCGCATCTCATTTCTATGTTCCATGGTAAGATATAATATGATTTGCGAAGTATTGTGTATTCCTCGTCTACACTTCAAATGAATGTGAATGCGACACTACCTTGCAAGGAAATAGCGTTTGCAGATGTCTACGTATCGTAGCAATAGAGTTCTAATGCTTCTTAAAACGCGATATCGCATCTCGTTTCTAAGTTTCATAGTAAGATATAATATGATTTGCGAAGTGTTATGTATTCCTCGTCTACACTTCAAATGAATGTAAATGCGACACTTCTTTGCTAGGAAATAGCGTTTGCAAATGTCTACCTATCGTGGAAATAGTGTTCTAATGCTTCTTAAAACGCGATATCGCATCTCATTTCTATGTTTCATGGTAAGATATAATATGATTTGCGAAGTGTCATGTATTCCTCGTCTACACTACAAATGAATGTAAATGCGACACTTCCTTGCTAGGAAATAGCGTCTGCAGATGTCTAGGTATCGTAGCAATAGTGTTCTAATGCTTCTTAAAACGCGATATTGCATCTCATATCTATGTTTCCTGATAAGATATAATATTCATTGCGAAGTGTTATGCATTCCTCGTCTACGATTCAAATGAATGTAAATGCGACATTTCCTTGCAAGGAAATAGCGCTTGCAGATGTCAACGTATCGTAGCAATAGAGTTCTAATGCTTCTTAAAACGCGATATCGCATCTCATTTCTAGGTTTCATGGTATGATATAATATGATTTGCGAAGTGTTATGTGTTCCTCGTCTACACTTCAAATGAAAGTAAATGCGACACTTCCTTGCAAGGAAATAGCGTTTGCAGATGTCTACGTATCGTAGCAATAGCTTTCTAATGCTACTTAAAACGCGATATCGAATCTCATTTCTATGTTTCATGCTAAGATGTAATATTCATTGCGAAGTGTTATGTATTCCACGCCTACACTTCAAATGAATATAAATGCGACACTTCCTCGCTAGGAAATGGCGCTTGCAGATGTCTACGTATCGTAGCAATAGATTTCTAATGCTTCTTAAAACGCGATATCGCATCTCATTTCTATGTTTCATGGTAAGATATAATATGAATTGCGAAGTATCATGTATTCTTCGTCTACACTTCAAATGAATGTAAATGCGACTCTCCCTTGCAAGGGAATAGCGTTTGCCGATGTCTACGTATCGAAGCAATAGAGTTCAAATGCTTCCTAAAACGAGATATTGCATCTCATATCTATGTTTCATGATAAGATATAATATTCATTGCGAAGTGTTATGCATTCCTCGCCTACGATTCAAATGAATGTAAATGCGACACTTCCTTGCTAGGAAATAGCGATTGCAGAAGTCTGCGTATCGTAGCAATAGAGTTCTAATGCTTCTTAAAACGCGATTTCGCATCTCATTTCTATGTTTCATGGTAAGATGTAATATTATTTGCGAAGTGTTATGTATTCCTCGCCTATACTTCAAATGAATGTAAATGCGAGACTTCTTTGCTAGGAAATAGCGTTTGCAAATGTCTACCTATCGTAGCAGTAGTGTTCTAATGCTTCTTAAAACGCGATATCGGATCTCATCTCTATATTTCATGGTAAGATATAATATGATTTGCGAAGTATCATGTATTCCTCGTCTACACTCCAAATGAATGTAAATGCGACACTTCCTTGCAAGGAAATAGCGTTTGCAGATGTCTACGTATCGAAGCAATAGAGTTCAAATGCTTCCTAAAACGAGATATTGCATCTCATATCTATGTTTCATGATAAGATATAATATTCATTGCGAAGTGTTATGCTTTCCTCGTCTACGATTCAAATGGATGTAAATGCGACTCTTCCTTGCAAGGAAATAGCGTTTGCAGATGTCTACGTATCGAAGCAGTAGAGTTCAAATGCTTCCTAAAACGAGATATTGCATCTCATATCTATCTTTCATGATAAGATATAATATTCATTGCGAAGTGTTATGCATTCCTCGTCTACGATTCAAATGGATGTAAATGCGACACTTCCTTGCTAGGAATTAGCGTTTGCAGATGTCTACGTATCGAAGCAATACAGTTCAAATGCTTCTTAAAACGAGATATTCAATCTCATATCTGTGTTTCCTGATAAGATATAATATTCATTGCGAAGTGTTATGCATTCCTCGACTACGATTCAAATGAATGTAAATGCGACACTTCGTTGCAAGGAAATAGCGTTTGCAGATGTCTACGTATCGTAGCAATAGAGTTCTTATGATTCTTAAAACGCGATATCGCATCTCGTTTCTATGTTTCATGGTAAGATATAATATGATTTGCGAAGTATTGTGTATTCCTCGTCTACACTTCAAATGAATGTGAATGCGACACTTCCTCGCTAGGAAATAGCGTTTGCAGATGTCTAGGTATCGTAGCAATAGCTTTCTAATGCTACTTAAAACGCGATATCGAATCTCATTTCTATGTTTCATGCTAAGATGTAATATTCATTGCGAAGTGTTATGTATTCCACGCCTACACTTCAAATGAATATAAATGCGACACTTCCTCGCTAGGAAATGGCGTTTGCAGATGTCTACGTATCGTAGCAATAGATTTCTAATGCTTCTTAAAACGAGATATCGCATCTCATTTCTATGTTTCATGGTAAGATATAATATTCATTGCGAAGTGTTATGCATTCCTCGTCTACGATTCAAATGAATGTAAATGTGACACTTCCATGCAAGGAAATAGCGTTTGCAGATGTCTACGTATCGTAGCAATAGAGTTCTAATGCTTCTTAAAACGCGATATCGCATCTCATTTCCATGTTTCATGGTAAGATATAATACGATTTGCGAAGTATCATGTATTCCTCGTCTACACTTCAAATGAATGTAAATGCGACACTTCCTTGCTAGGAAATAAGCGTCTGCAGATGACTAGGTATCGTAGCAATAGAGTTCTAATGCTTCTTAAAACGCGATATCGCATCTCACTTCTATGTTTCATGGTAAGATATAATATGATTTGCGAAGTGTTATGTATTCCTCGTCTACGCTTCAAATGAATGTAAATTCGACACTTCCTTGCAAGGAAATAGCGATTGCAGATGTCTACGTATCGTAGCAATAGAGATCATATGATTCTTAAAACGCGATATCGCATCTCATTTCTAGGTTTCATGGTATGATATAATATTCATTGCGAAGTGTTATGTATTCCTCGTCTACACTTCAAATGAAAGTAAATGCGACACTTCCTTGCAAGGAAATAGCGATTGCAGATGTCTACGTATCGTAGCAATAGAGTTCATATGATTCTTAAAACGCGATATCGCATCTCATTTCTATGTTTCATGGTAAGATATGACATGATTAGCGAAGTATCATGTATTCCTCGTCTACACTTCAAATGAATGTGAATGCGATACTTCCTCGCTAGGAAATAGCGTTTGCAGATGTCTACGTATCGTAGCAATAGATTTCTAATGCTTCTTAAAACGAGATATCGCATCTCATTTCTATGTTTCATGGTAAGATATAATATTCATTGCGAAGTGTTATGCATTCCTCGTCTACGATTCAAATGAATGTAAATGTGACACTTCCATGCAAGGAAATAGCGTTTGCAGATGTCTACGTATCGTAGCAATAGAGTTCTTATGATTCTTAAAACGCTATATTGCATCTTATTTCTACGTTTCATGGTAAGATATAATATGATTTGCGAAGTGTCATGTATTCGTCGTCTACAATTCAAATGAATGTGAATGCGACACTTCCTCGCTAGGAAATAGCGTTTGTAGATGTCTACGTATCGTAGCAATAGAGTTCTAATGCTTCTTAAAACGCGATATCGCATCTCATTTCCATGTTTCATGGTAAGATATAATACGATTTGCGAAGTATCATGTATTCCTCGTCTACACTTCAAATGAATGTAAATGCGACACTTCCTTGCTAGGAAATAAGCGTCTGCAGATGACTAGGTATCGTAGCAATAGAGTTCTAATGCTTCTTAAAACGCGATATCGCATCTCACTTCTATGTTTCATGGTAAGATATAATATGATTTGCGAAGTGTTATGTATTCCTCGTCTACACTTCAAATGAAAGTAAATTCGACACTTCCTTGCAAGGAAATAGCGATTGCAGATGTCTACGTATCGTAGCAATAGAGATCATATGATTCTTAAAACGCGATATCGCATCTCATTTCTAGGTTTCATGGTATGATATAATGTGATTTGCGAAGTGTTATGTATTCCTCGTCTACACTTCAAATGAAAGTAAATGCGACACTTCCTTGCAAGGAAATAGCGATTGCAGATGTCTACGTATCGTAGCAATAGAGTTCATATGATTCTTAAAACGCGATATCGCATCTCATTTCTATGTTTCATGGTAAGATATGACATGATTTGCGAAGTATCATGTATTCCTCGTCTACACTTCAAATGAATGTGTATGCGATACTTCCTCGCTAGGAAATAGCGTTTGCAGATGTCTACGTATCGTAGCAATAGCTTTCTAATGCTTCTTAAAACGCGATATCGAATCTCATTTCTATGTTTCATGGTAAGATATAATATGATTTGCGAAGTGTTATGTATTCCTCGTCTACACTTCAAATGAATGTAAATGCGACACTTCCATGCAAGGAAATAGCGTTTGCAGATGTCTACGTATCGTAGCAATAGAGTTCTCATGATTCTTAAAACGCTATATTGCATCTCATTTCTACGTTTCATGGTAAGATATAATATGATTTGCGAAGTGACATGTATTCGTCGTCTACAATTCAAATGAATGTGAATGCGACACTTCCTCGCTAGGAAATAGCGTTTGCAGATGTCTACGTATCGTAGCAATAGAGTTCTAATGCTTCTTAAAATGCGATATCGCATCTCATTTCCATGTTTCATGGTAAGATATAATATGATTTGCGAAGTATCATGTATTCCTCGTCTACACTTCAAATGAATGTAAATGCGACACTTCCTTGCTAGGAAATAAGCGTCTGCAGATGTCTAGGTATCGTAGCAATAGAGTTCTAATGCTTCTTAAAACGCGATATCGCATCTCATTTCTGTGTTTCATGGTAAGATATAATATGATTTGCGAAGTGTTATGTATTCCTCGTCTACACTTCAAATGAAAGTAAATGCGACACTTCCTTGGAAGGAAATAGCGATTGCAGATGTCTACGTATCGTAGCAGTAGAGTTCAAATGCTTCCTAAAACGCGATATCGCATCTCATTTCTATGTTTCATGGTAAGGTACAATTTGATTTGCGAAGTGTTATGTATCCGTCGTCTACACTTCAAATGAATGTAAATGCGACACTTTCTTGCAAGGAAATAGCGTTTGCAGATGTCTACGTATCGTAGCAATGGATTTCTGATGCTTCTTAAAACGCGATATCGCATCTCATTTCTATGTTTCATGGTAAGATATAATATGATTTGCGAAGTGTTATGTATTCCTCGCCTACACTTCAAATGAATGTAAATGCGACACATCTTTGCGAGGAAATAGCGTTTACAGATGTCTACGTATCGTTGCAATAGAGTTCTTATGATTCTTAAAACGCGATATCGCATCTCATTTCTATGTTTCATGGTAAGATATAATATGATTTGCGGAGTGTTATGTATTCCTCGTCTACACTTCAAATGAATGTAAATGCGACACTTCCTTGCAAGGAAATAGCGATTGCAGATGTCTACGTATCGTAGCAATAGAGTTCATATGATTCTTAAAACTCGATATCGCATCTCATTTCTATGTTTCATGGTAAGATATAACATGATTTGCGAAGTGTTATGTATTCCTCGTCTACACTTCAAATGAATGTGAATGCGATACTGCCTCGCTAGGAAATAGCGTTTGCAGATGTCTACGTATCGTAGCAATAGAGTTCATATGATTCTTAAAACGCGATATCGCATCTCATTTCTAGGTTTCATGGTAAGATATAACATGACTTGCGAAGTGTCATGTATTCCTCGTCTACACTTCAAATGAATGTGAATGCGACACTTCCTCGCTAGGAAATAGCGTTTGCAGATGTCTACGTATCGAAGCAATAGAGTTCTAATGCTTCTTAAAACGCGATATCGCATCTCATTTCTTTGTTTCATGGTAAGATACAATATGATTTGCGAAGTGTTATGTACTCCTCGTCTACACATCAACTAAATGTAAATGCGCACTTCCTTGCAAGGAAATAGCGCTTGCATATGTCAACGTATCGTAGCAATAGAGTTCTTATGATTCTTAAAACGCGATATCGCATCTCATTTCTGTGTTTCATGGTAAGATATAATATGATTTGCGAAGTGTTATGTATTCCTCGTCTACACTTCAAATGAATGTAAATGCGACACTTCTTTGCAAGGAAATATCGTTTGCAGATATCTACGTATCTTAGCAATAGAGTTCCTATGATTCTTAAAACGCGATATCGCATCTCATTTCTATGTTTCATGGTAAGATATAATATGATTTGCGAAGTATCATGTATTCCTCGTCTACACTTCAAATGAATGTAAATCCGACACTTCCTTGCTAGGAAATAGCGTCTGCAGATGTCTAGGTATCGTAGCAATAGAGTTCTAATGCTTCTTAAAACGCGATATCGCTTCTCATTTCTATGTTTCATGGTAAGATATAATATGATTTGCGAAGTGTCATGTATTCCTCGTCTACACTACAAATGATTGTAAATGCGATACTTCCTTGCTAGGAAATAGCGTCTGCAGATGTCTAGGTATCGTAGCAATAGAGTTTTAATGCTTCTTAGAACGCGATATCGCATCTCATTTCTATGTTTCTTGGTAAGATGTAATATGACTTGCGAAGTGTTATGTATTCCTCGTCTACACTTCAAATGAATGTAAATGCGACACTTCCTTGCAAGGAAATAGCGACTGCAGATGTCTACGTCTCGTAGCAATAGAGTTCTAATGCTTCATAAAACGCGATATCGCATCTCAATTCTATGTTTCATGGTAAGATATAATATGATTTGCGAAGTGTTATGTATTCCTCGTCTACACTTCAAATGAATGTAAATGCGACACTTCCTTGCAAGGAAATAGCGATTGCAGATGTCTACGTCTCGTACCAATAGCTTTCTAATGCTTCTTAAAACGCGATATCGATTCTCATTTCTATGTTTCATGGTAAGATATAATATGATTTGCGAAGCGTCACGTATTCCTCGCCTACACTTCAAATGAATGTAAATGCGACACTTCCTTGCTAGGAAATAGCGTCTGCAGATGTCTAGGTATCGTAGCAATAGAGTTCTAATGCTTCTCAAAACGCGATATCGCATCTCATTTCTATGTTTCATGGTAAGATATAATATGATTTGCGAAGTGTTATGTATTCCTCGTCTACCCCATCAACTAAATGTAAATGCGCACTTCCTTGCAAGGAAATAGCGTTTGCAGATGTCAACGTATCGTAGCAATAGAGTTCTTATGATTCTTAAAACGCGATATCGCATCTCATTTCTATGTTTCATGGTAAGATATAATATGATTTGCGAAGTGTTATGTATTCCTCGTCTACACTTCAAATGAATGTAAATGCGACATTTCCTTGCTAGGAAATAGCGTTTGCAGATGTCTACGTATCGAAGCAATAGAGTTCAAATGCTTCTCACAACGAGATATTGCATCTCATATCTATGTTTCCTGATAAGATATAATATTCATTGCGATGTGTTATGCATTCCTCGTCTACGATTCAAATGAATGTAAATGCGACACTTCCTTGCGAGGAAATAGCGTTTGCAGATGTCTAGGTATCGTAGCAATAGAGTTCTTATGATTCTTAAAACGCGATATCGCATCTCATTTCTATGTTTCATGGTAAGATATAATATGATTTGCGAAGTATCATGTATTCCTCGTCTACACTTCAAATGAATGTAAATGAGACACTTCCTTGCTAGGAAATAGCTTCTGCAGATGTCTAGGTATCGTAGCAATAGAGTTCTAATGCTTCATAAAACGCGATATCGCATCTCAATTCTATGTTTCATGGTAAGATATAATATGATTTTCGAAGTGTTATGTATTCCTTGTCTACACTTCAAATGAATGTAAATGCGACACTTCCTTGCAAGGAAATAGCGTTTGCAAATGTCTACCTATCGTAGTAGTAGTGTTCTAATGCTTCTTAGAACGCGATGTCGCATCTCATTTCTATGTTTCATGGTAAGATATAATATGATTTGCAAAGTGTTATGTATTCCTCGTCTACACTTCAAATGAATGTAAATGCGACACTTCCTTGCAAGGAATTAGCGTGTGCAGATGTCTACGTATCGAAGCAATAGAGTTCAAATGCTTCTTAAAACGAGATATTGCATCTCATATCTATGTTTCATGATAAGATATAATATTCATTGCGAAGTGTTATGCATTCCTCGCCTACGATTCAAATGAATGTAAATGCGACACTTCCTTGCTAGGAAATAGCGATTGCAGAAGTCTACGTATCGTAGCAATAGAGTTCAAATGCTTCTCACAACGAGATTTTGCATCTCATATCTATGTTTCCTGATAAGATATAATATTCATTGCGATGTGTTATGCATTCCTCGTCTACGCTTCAAATGAATGTAAATGCGACACTTCCTTGCAAGGAAATAGCGATTGCAGATGTCTACGTCTCGTAGCAATAGAGTTCATATGAATCCTAAAACGCGATATCGCATCTCATTTCTATGTTTCATGGTAAGATATAACATGATTTGCGAATTGTCATGTATTCCTCGTCTACACTACAAATGAATGTAAATGCGATACTTCCTTGCTAGGAAATAGCGTCTGCAGATGTCTAGGTATCGTAGCAATAGAGTTCTAATGCTTCTTAAAACGCGATATCGCATCTCAATTCTATGTTTCATGGTAAGATATAATATGATTTGCGAAGTGTTATGTATTCCTCGTCTACACTTCAAATGAATGTAAATGCGACACTTCCTTGCAAGGAAATAGCGATTGCAGATGTCTACGTCTCGTACCAATAGCTTTCTAATGCTTCTTAAAACGCGATATCGATTCTCATTTCTATGTTTCATGGTAAGATATAATATGATTTGCGAAGCGTCACGTATTCCTCGCCTACACTTCAAATGAATGTAAATGCGACACTTCCTTGCTAGGAAATAGCGTCTGCAGATGTCTAGGTATCGTAGCAATAGAGTTCTAATGCTTCTCAAAACGCGATATCGCATCTCATTTCTATGTTTCATGGTAAGATATAATATGATTTGCGAAGTGTTATGTATTCCTCGTCTACCCCATCAACTAAATGTAAATGCGCACTTCCTTGCAAGGAAATAGCGTTTGCAGATGTCAACGTATCGTAGCAATAGAGTTCTTATGATTCTTAAAACGCGATATCGCATCTCATTTCTATGTTTCATGGTAAGATATAATATGATTTGCGAAGTGTTATGTATTCCTCGTCTACACTTCAAATGAATGTAAATGCGACATTTCCTTGCTAGGAAATAGCGTTTGCAGATGTCTACGTATCGAAGCAATAGAGTTCAAATGCTTCTCACAACGAGATATTGCATCTCATATCTATGTTTCCTGATAAGATATAATATTCATTGCGATGTGTTATGCATTCCTCGTCTACGATTCAAATGAATGTAAATGCGACACTTCCTTGCGAGGAAATAGCGTTTGCAGATGTCTAGGTATCGTAGCAATAGAGTTCTTATGATTCTTAAAACGCGATATCGCATCTCATTTCTATGTTTCATGGTAAGATATAATATGATTTGCGAAGTATCATGTATTCCTCGTCTACACTTCAAATGAATGTAAATGAGACACTTCCTTGCTAGGAAATAGCTTCTGCAGATGTCTAGGTATCGTAGCAATAGAGTTCTAATGCTTCATAAAACGCGATATCGCATCTCAATTCTATGTTTCATGGTAAGATATAATATGATTTTCGAAGTGTTATGTATTCCTTGTCTACACTTCAAATGAATGTAAATGCGACACTTCCTTGCAAGGAAATAGCGTTTGCAAATGTCTACCTATCGTAGCAGTAGTGTTCTAATGCTTCTTAGAACGCGATGTCGCATCTCATTTCTATGTTTCATGGTAAGATATAATATGATTTGCAAAGTGTTATGTATTCCTCGTCTACACTTCAAATGAATGTAAATGCGACACTTCCTTGCAAGGAATTAGCGTGTGCAGATGTCTACGTATCGAAGCAATAGAGTTCAAATGCTTCTTAAAACGAGATATTGCATCTCATATCTATGTTTCATGATAAGATATAATATTCATTGCGAAGTGTTATGCATTCCTCGCCTACGATTCAAATGAATGTAAATGCGACACTTCCTTGCTAGGAAATAGCGATTGCAGAAGTCTACGTATCGTAGCAATAGAGTTCAAATGCTTCTCACAACGAGATTTTGCATCTCATATCTATGTTTCCTGATAAGATATAATATTCATTGCGATGTGTTATGCATTCCTCGTCTACGCTTCAAATGAATGTAAATGCGACACTTCCTTGCAAGGAAATAGCGATTGCAGATGTCTACGTCTCGTAGCAATAGAGTTCATATGAATCCTAAAACGCGATATCGCATCTCATTTCTATGTTTCATGGTAAG
Source organism: Xylocopa sonorina (assembly GCF_050948175.1). Lineage (NCBI taxonomy): Eukaryota > Metazoa > Arthropoda > Insecta > Hymenoptera > Apidae > Xylocopa > Xylocopa sonorina. The sequence continues at coordinate 20,482 of NW_027490808.1, read as the reverse complement.
ATATAACATGATTTGCGAATTGTCATGTATTCCTCGTCTACACTACAAATGAATGTAAATGCGATACTTCCTTGCTAGGAAATAGCGTCTGCAGATGTCTAGGTATCGTAGCAATAGAGTTCTAATGCTTCTTAAAACGCGATATCGCATCTCATTTCTATGTTTCATGGTAAGATATAATACGATTTGCGAAGTGTCACGTATTCCTCGCCTACACTTCAAATGAATGTAAATGCAACACTTCCTTGCAAGGAAATAGCGTTTGCGAATGTCTATTTATCGTAACAATAGTGTTCTAATGCTTCTTAAAACGCGATATCGCATCTCATTTCTATGTTTCATGGTAAGATATAACATGATTTGCGAAGTGTTATGTATTCCTCGTCTACACTTCAAATGAATGTGAATGCGATACTGCCTCGCTAGGAAATAGCGTTTGCAGATGTCTACGTATCGTAGCAATAGAGTTCATATGATTCTTAAAACGCGATATCGCATCTCATTTCTAGGTTTCATGGTAAGATATAACATGACTTGCGAAGTGTCATGTATTCCTCGTCTACACTTCAAATGAATGTGAATGCGACACTTCCTCGCTAGGAAATAGCGCTTGCAGATGTCTACGTACCGTAGCAATAGAGTTCTAATGCTTCTTAAAACGCGATATCGCATCTCATTTCTATGTTTCATGGTAAGATATAATATGATTTGCGAAGTGTTATGTATTCCTCGTCTACGCTTCAAATGAATGTAAATGCGACACTTCTTTGCAAGGAAATATCGTTTGCAGATATCTACGTATCTTAGCAATAGAGTTCCTATGATTCTTAAAACGCGATATCGCATCTCATTTCTATGTTTCATGGTAAGATATAATATGATTTGCGAAGTATCATGTATTCCTCGTCTACACTTCAAATGAATGTAAATGCGACACTTCCTTGCTAGGAAATAGCGTCTGCAGATGTCTAGGTATCGTAGCAATAGAGTTCTAGTGCTTCTTAAAACGCGATATCGCTTCTCATTTCTATGTTTCATGGTAAGATATAATATGATTTGCGAAGTGTCATGTATTCCTCGTTTACACTACAAATGATTGTAAATGCGATACTTCCTTGCTAGGAAATAGCGTCTGCAGATGTCTAGGTATCGTAGCAATAGAGTTTTAATGCTTCTTAGAACGCGATATCGCATCTCATTTCTATGTTTCATGGTAAGATGTAATATGACTTGCGAAGTGTTATGTATTCCTCGTCTACACTTCAAATGAATGTAAATGCGACACTTCCTTGCAAGGAAATAGCGATTGCAGATGTCTACGTCTCGTAGCAATAGAGTTCTAATGCTTCATAAAACGCGATATCGCATCTCAATTCTATGTTTCATGGTAAGATATAATATGATTTGCGAAGTGTTATGTATTCCTCGTCTACACTTCAAATGAATGTAAATGCGACACTTCCTTGCAAGGAAATAGCGATTGCAGATGTCTACGTCTCGTACCAATAGCTTTCTAATGCTTCTTAAAACGCGATATCGATTCTCATTTCTATGTTTCATGGTAAGATATAATATGATTTGCGAAGCGTCACGTATTCCTCGCCTACACTTCAAATGAATGTAAATGCGACACTTCCTTGCTAGGAAATAGCGTCTGCAGATGTCTAGGTATCGTAGCAATAGAGTTCTAATGCTTCTCAAAACGCGATATCGCATCTCATTTCTATGTTTCATGGTAAGATATAATATGATTTGCGAAGTGTTATGTATTCCTCGTCTACCCCATCAACTAAATGTAAATGCGCACTTCCTTGCAAGGAAATAGCGTTTGCAGATGTCAACGTATCGTAGCAATAGAGTTCTTATGATTCTTAAAACGCGATATCGCATCTCATTTCTATGTTTCATGGTAAGATATAATATGAATTGCGAAGTGTTATGTATTCCTCGTCTACACTCCAAATGAATGTAAATGCGACACTTCCTTGCTAGGAAATAGCGTTTGCAGATGTCTACGTATCGAAGCAATAGAGTTCAAATGCTTCTCACAACGAGATATTGCATCTCATATCTATGTTTCCTGATAAGATATAATATTCATTGCGATGTGTTATGCATTCCTCGTCTACGATTCAAATGAATGTAAATGCGACACTTCCTTGCGAGGAAATAGCGTTTGCAGATGTCTAGGTATCGTAGCAATAGAGTTCTTATGATTCTTAAAACGCGATATCGCATCTCATTTCTATGTTTCATGGTAAGATATAATATGATTTGCGAAGTATCATGTATTCCTCGTCTACACTTCAAATGAATGTAAATGAGACACTTCCTTGCTAGGAAATAGCTTCTGCAGATGTCTAGGTATCGTAGCAATAGAGTTCTAATGCTTCATAAAACGCGATATCGCATCTCAATTCTATGTTTCATGGTAAGATATAATATGGTTTGTGAAGTGTCATGTATTCCTCGTCTACACTTCAAATGAATGTAAATGCGAAACTTCCTTGCTAGGTAATAGAGTCTGCAGATGTCTAGGTATCGTAGGAATAGAGTTCTAATGCTTCTTAAAACACGATATCGCATCTCATTTCTATGTTTCATGGTAAGATATAATATGATTTGCGAAGTGTTATGTATTCCTCGTCTACACTTCAAATGAATGTAAATGCGACACTTCTTTGCAAAGAAATAGCGTTTGCAGATGTCTACGTATCGTAGCAATAGAGTTCTTATGATCCTTAAAACGCGATATCGCATCTCATTTCTATGTTTCATGGTAAGATATAATATGAATTGCGAAGTATCATGTATTCTTCGTCTACACTTCAAATGAATGTAAATGCGACTCTCCCTTGCAAGGGAATAGCGTTTGCCGATGTCTACGTATCGAAGCAATAGAGTTCAAATGCTTCCTAAAACGAGATATTGCATCTCATATCTATGTTTCATGATAAGATATAATATTCATTGCGAAGTGTTATGCATTCCTCGCCTACGATTCAAATGAATGTAAATGCGACACTTCCTTGCTAGGAAATAGCGATTGCAGAAGTCTGCGTATCGTAGCAATAGAGTTCTAATGCTTCTTAAAACGCGATATCGCTTCTCATTTCTATGTTTCATGGTAAGATATAATATGATTTGCGAAGTGTCATGTATTCCTCGTCTACACTACAAATGATTGTAAATGCGATACTTCCTTGCTAGGAAATAGCGTCTGCAGATGTCTAGGTATCGTAGCAATAGAGTTTTAATGCTTCTTAGAACGCGATATCGCATCTCATTTCTATGTTTCATGGTAAGATGTAATATGACTTGCGAAGTGTTATGTATTCCTCGTCTACACTTCAAATGAATGTAAATGCGACACTTCCTTGCAAGGAAATAGCGACTGCAGATGTCTACGTCTCGTAGCAATAGAGTTCTAATGCTTCATAAAACGCGATATCGCATCTCAATTCTATGTTTCATGGTAAGATATAATATGATTTGCGAAGTGTTATGTATTCCTCGTCTACACTTCAAATGAATGTAAATGCGACACTTCCTTGCAAGGAAATAGCGATTGCAGATGTCTACGTCTCGTACCAATAGCTTTCTAATGCTTCTTAAAACGCGATATCGATTCTCATTTCTATGTTTCATGGTAAGATATAATATGATTTGCGAAGCGTCACGTATTCCTCGCCTACACTTCAAATGAATGTAAATGCGACACTTCCTTGCTAGGAAATAGCGTCTGCAGATGTCTAGGTATCGTAGCAATAGAGTTCTAATGCTTCTCAAAACGCGATATCGCATCTCATTTCTATGTTTCATGGTAAGATATAATATGATTTGCGAAGTGTTATGTATTCCTCGTCTACCCCATCAACTAAATGTAAATGCGCACTTCCTTGCAAGGAAATAGCGTTTGCAGATGTCAACGTATCGTAGCAATAGAGTTCTTATGATTCTTAAAACGCGATATCGCATCTCATTTCTATGTTTCATGGTAAGATATAATATGATTTGCGAAGTGTTATGTATTCCTCGTCTACACTTCAAATGAATGTAAATGCGACATTTCCTTGCTAGGAAATAGCGTTTGCAGATGTCTACGTATCGAAGCAATAGAGTTCAAATGCTTCTCACAACGAGATATTGCATCTCATATCTATGTTTCCTGATAAGATATAATATTCATTGCGATGTGTTATGCATTCCTCGTCTACGATTCAAATGAATGTAAATGCGACACTTCCTTGCGAGGAAATAGCGTTTGCAGATGTCTAGGTATCGTAGCAATAGAGTTCTTATGATTCTTAAAACGCGATATCGCATCTCATTTCTATGTTTCATGGTAAGATATAATATGATTTGCGAAGTATCATGTATTCCTCGTCTACACTTCAAATGAATGTAAATGAGACACTTCCTTGCTAGGAAATAGCTTCTGCAGATGTCTAGGTATCGTAGCAATAGAGTTCTAATGCTTCATAAAACGCGATATCGCATCTCAATTCTATGTTTCATGGTAAGATATAATATGATTTTCGAAGTGTTATGTATTCCTTGTCTACACTTCAAATGAATGTAAATGCGACACTTCCTTGCAAGGAAATAGCGTTTGCAAATGTCTACCTATCGTAGCAGTAGTGTTCTAATGCTTCTTAGAACGCGATGTCGCATCTCATTTCTATGTTTCATGGTAAGATATAATATGATTTGCAAAGTGTTATGTATTCCTCGTCTACACTTCAAATGAATGTAAATGCGACACTTCCTTGCAAGGAATTAGCGTGTGCAGATGTCTACGTATCGAAGCAATAGAGTTCAAATGCTTCTTAAAACGAGATATTGCATCTCATATCTATGTTTCATGATAAGATATAATATTCATTGCGAAGTGTTATGCATTCCTCGCCTACGATTCAAATGAATGTAAATGCGACACTTCCTTGCTAGGAAATAGCGATTGCAGAAGTCTACGTATCGTAGCAATAGAGTTCAAATGCTTCTCACAACGAGATTTTGCATCTCATATCTATGTTTCCTGATAAGATATAATATTCATTGCGATGTGTTATGCATTCCTCGTCTACGCTTCAAATGAATGTAAATGCGACACTTCCTTGCAAGGAAATAGCGATTGCAGATGTCTACGTCTCGTAGCAATAGAGTTCATATGAATCCTAAAACGCGATATCGCATCTCATTTCTATGTTTCATGGTAAGATATAACATGATTTGCGAATTGTCATGTATTCCTCGTCTACACTACAAATGAATGTAAATGCGATACTTCCTTGCTAGGAAATAGCGTCTGCAGATGTCTAGGTATCGTAGCAATAGAGTTCTAATGCTTCTTAAAACGCGATATCGCATCTCAATTCTATGTTTCATGGTAAGATATAATATGATTTGCGAAGTGTTATGTATTCCTCGTCTACACTTCAAATGAATGTAAATGCGACACTTCCTTGCAAGGAAATAGCGATTGCAGATGTCTACGTCTCGTACCAATAGCTTTCTAATGCTTCTTAAAACGCGATATCGATTCTCATTTCTATGTTTCATGGTAAGATATAATATGATTTGCGAAGCGTCACGTATTCCTCGCCTACACTTCAAATGAATGTAATGCGACACTTCCTTGCTAGGAAATAGCGTCTGCAGATGTCTAGGTATCGTAGCAATAGAGTTCTAATGCTTCTCAAAACGCGATATCGCATCTCATTTCTATGTTTCATGGTAAGATATAATATGATTTGCGAAGTGTTATGTATTCCTCGTCTACCCCATCAACTAAATGTAAATGCGCACTTCCTTGCAAGGAAATAGCGTTTGCAGATGTCAACGTATCGTAGCAATAGAGTTCTTATGATTCTTAAAACGCGATATCGCATCTCATTTCTATGTTTCATGGTAAGATATAATATGATTTGCGAAGTGTTATGTATTCCTCGTCTACACTTCAAATGAATGTAAATGCGACATTTCCTTGCTAGGAAATAGCGTTTGCAGATGTCTACGTATCGAAGCAATAGAGTTCAAATGCTTCTCACAACGAGATATTGCATCTCATATCTATGTTTCCTGATAAGATATAATATTCATTGCGATGTGTTATGCATTCCTCGTCTACGATTCAAATGAATGTAAATGCGACACTTCCTTGCGAGGAAATAGCGTTTGCAGATGTCTAGGTATCGTAGCAATAGAGTTCTTATGATTCTTAAAACGCGATATCGCATCTCATTTCTATGTTTCATGGTAAGATATAATATGATTTGCGAAGTATCATGTATTCCTCGTCTACACTTCAAATGAATGTAAATGAGACACTTCCTTGCTAGGAAATAGCTTCTGCAGATGTCTAGGTATCGTAGCAATAGAGTTCTAATGCTTCATAAAACGCGATATCGCATCTCAATTCTATGTTTCATGGTAAGATATAATATGATTTTCGAAGTGTTATGTATTCCTTGTCTACACTTCAAATGAATGTAAATGCGACACTTCCTTGCAAGGAAATAGCGTTTGCAAATGTCTACCTATCGTAGCAGTAGTGTTCTAATGCTTCTTAGAACGCGATGTCGCATCTCATTTCTATGTTTCATGGTAAGATATAATATGATTTGCAAAGTGTTATGTATTCCTCGTCTACACTTCAAATGAATGTAAATGCGACACTTCCTTGCAAGGAATTAGCGTGTGCAGATGTCTACGTATCGAAGCAATAGAGTTCAAATGCTTCTTAAAACGAGATATTGCATCTCATATCTATGTTTCATGATAAGATATAATATTCATTGCGAAGTGTTATGCATTCCTCGCCTACGATTCAAATGAATGTAAATGCGACACTTCCTTGCTAGGAAATAGCGATTGCAGAAGTCTACGTATCGTAGCAATAGAGTTCAAATGCTTCTCACAACGAGATTTTGCATCTCATATCTATGTTTCCTGATAAGATATAATATTCATTGCGATGTGTTATGCATTCCTCGTCTACGCTTCAAATGAATGTAAATGCGACACTTCCTTGCAAGGAAATAGCGATTGCAGATGTCTACGTCTCGTAGCAATAGAGTTCATATGAATCCTAAAACGCGATATCGCATCTCATTTCTATGTTTCATGGTAAGATATAACATGATTTGCGAATTGTCATGTATTCCTCGTCTACACTACAAATGAATGTAAATGCGATACTTCCTTGCTAGGAAATAGCGTCTGCAGATGTCTAGGTATCGTAGCAATAGAGTTCTAATGCTTCTTAAAACGCGATATCGCATCTCATTTCTATGTTTCATGGTAAGATATAATACGATTTGCGAAGTGTCACGTATTCCTCGCCTACACTTCAAATGAATGTAAATGCAACACTTCCTTGCAAGGAAATAGCGTTTGCGAATGTCTATTTATCGTAACAATAGTGTTCTAATGCTTCTTAAAACGCGATATCGCATCTCATTTCTATGTTTCATGGTAAGATATAACATGATTTGCGAAGTGTTATGTATTCCTCGTCTACACTTCAAATGAATGTGAATGCGATACTGCCTCGCTAGGAAATAGCGTTTGCAGATGTCTACGTATCGTAGCAATAGAGTTCATATGATTCTTAAAACGCGATATCGCATCTCATTTCTAGGTTTCATGGTAAGATATAACATGACTTGCGAAGTGTCATGTATTCCTCGTCTACACTTCAAATGAATGTGAATGCGACACTTCCTCGCTAGGAAATAGCGCTTGCAGATGTCTACGTACCGTAGCAATAGAGTTCTAATGCTTCTTAAAACGCGATATCGCATCTCATTTCTATGTTTCATGGTAAGATATAATATGATTTGCGAAGTGTTATGTATTCCTCGTCTACACTTCAAATGAATGTAAATGCGACACTTCTTTGCAAGGAAATATCGTTTGCAGATATCTACGTATCTTAGCAATAGAGTTCCTATGATTCTTAAAACGCGATATCGCATCTCATTTCTATGTTTCATGGTAAGATATAATATGATTTGCGAAGTATCATGTATTCCTCGTCTACACTTCAAATGAATGTAAATGCGACACTTCCTTGCTAGGAAATAGCGTCTGCAGATGTCTAGGTATCGTAGCAATAGAGTTCTAGTGCTTCTTAAAACGCGATATCGCTTCTCATTTCTATGTTTCATGGTAAGATATAATATGATTTGCGAAGTGTCATGTATTCCTCGTTTACACTACAAATGATTGTAAATGCGATACTTCCTTGCTAGGAAATAGCGTCTGCAGATGTCTAGGTATCGTAGCAATAGAGTTTTAATGCTTCTTAGAACGCGATATCGCATCTCATTTCTATGTTTCATGGTAAGATGTAATATGACTTGCGAAGTGTTATGTATTCCTCGTCTACACTTCAAATGAATGTAAATGCGACACTTCCTTGCAAGGAAATAGCGATTGCAGATGTCTACGTCTCGTAGCAATAGAGTTCTAATGCTTCATAAAACGCGATATCGCATCTCAATTCTATGTTTCATGGTAAGATATAATATGATTTGCGAAGTGTTATGTATTCCTCGTCTACACTTCAAATGAATGTAAATGCGACACTTCCTTGCAAGGAAATAGCGATTGCAGATGTCTACGTCTCGTACCAATAGCTTTCTAATGCTTCTTAAAACGCGATATCGATTCTCATTTCTATGTTTCATGGTAAGATATAATATGATTTGCGAAGCGTCACGTATTCCTCGCCTACACTTCAAATGAATGTAAATGCGACACTTCCTTGCTAGGAAATAGCGTCTGCAGATGTCTAGGTATCGTAGCAATAGAGTTCTAATGCTTCATAAAACGCGATATCGCATCTCAATTCTATGTTTCATGGTAAGATATAATATGGTTTGTGAAGTGTCATGTATTCCTCGTCTACACTTCAAATGAATGTAAATGCGAAACTTCCTTGCTAGGTAATAGCGTCTGCAGATGTCTAGGTATCGTAGGAATAGAGTTCTAATGCTTCTTAAAACACGATATCGCATCTCATTTCTATGTTTCATGGTAAGATATAATATGATTTGCGAAGTGTTATGTATTCCTCGTCTACACTTCAAATGAATGTAAATGCGACACTTCTTTGCAAAGAAATAGCGTTTGCAGATGTCTACGTATCGTAGCAATAGAGTTCTTATGATCCTTAAAACGCGATATCGCATCTCATTTCTATGTTTCATGGTAAGATATAATATGAATTGCGAAGTATCATGTATTCTTCGTCTACACTTCAAATGAATGTAAATGCGACTCTCCCTTGCAAGGGAATAGCGTTTGCCGATGTCTACGTATCGAAGCAATAGAGTTCAAATGCTTCCTAAAACGAGATATTGCATCTCATATCTATGTTTCATGATAAGATATAATATTCATTGCGAAGTGTTATGCATTCCTCGCCTACGATTCAAATGAATGTAAATGCGACACTTCCTTGCTAGGAAATAGCGATTGCAGAAGTCTGCGTATCGTAGCAATAGAGTTCTAATGCTTCTTAAAACGCGATTTCGCATCTCATTTCTATGTTTCATGGTAAGATGTAATATTATTTGCGAAGTGTTATGTATTCCTCGCCTATACTTCAAATGAATGTAAATGCGAGACTTCTTTGCTAGGAAATAGCGTTTGCAAATGTCTACCTATCGTAGCAGTAGTGTTCTAATGCTTCTTAAAACGCGATATCGCATCTCATCTCTATGTTTCATGGTAAGATATAATATGATTTGCGAAGTATCATGTATTCCTCGTCTACACTCCAAATGAATGTAAATGCGACACTTCCTTGCAAGGAAATAGCGTTTGCAGATGTCTACGTATCGAAGCAATAGAGTTCAAATGCTTCCTAAAACGAGATATTGCATCTCATATCTATCTTTCATGATAAGATATAATATTCATTGCGATGTGTTATGCATCCCTCGTCTACGATTCAAATGGATGTAAATGCGACACTTCCTTGCTAGGAATTAGCGTTTGCAGATGTCTACGTATCGAAGCAATACAGTTCAAATGCTTCTTAAAACGAGATATTCAATCTCATATCTGTGTTTCCTGATAAGATATAATATTCATTGCGAAGTGTTATGCATTCCTCGACTACGATACAAATGAATGTAAATGCGACACTTCGTTGCAAGGAAATAGCGTTTGCAGATGTCTACGTATCGTAGCAATAGAGTTCTTATGATTCTTAAAACGCGATATCGCATCTCGTTTCTATGTTTCATGGTAAGATATAATATGATTTGCGAAGTATTGTGTATTCCTCGTCTACACTTCAAATGAATGTGAATGCGACACTTCCTCGCTAGGAAATAGCGTTTGCAGATGTCTAGGTATCGTAGCAATAGCTTTCTAATGCTACTTAAAACGCGATATCGAATCTCATTTCTATGTTTCATGCTAAGATGTAATATTCATTGCGAAGTGTTATGTATTCCACGCCTACACTTCAAATGAATATAAATGCGACACTTCCTCGCTAGGAAATGGCGTTTGCAGATGTCTACGTATCGTAGCAATAGATTTCTAATGCTTCTTAAAACGAGATATCGCATCTCATTTCTATGTTTCATGGTAAGATATAATATTCATTGCGAAGTGTTATGCATTCCTCGTCTACGATTCAAATGAATGTAAATGTGACACTTCCATGCAAGGAAATAGCGTTTGCAGATGTCTACGTATCGTAGCAATAGAGTTCTAATGCTTCTTAAAACGCGATATCGCATCTCATTTCCATGTTTCATGGTAAGATATAATACGATTTGCGAAGTATCATGTATTCCTCGTCTACACTTCAAATGAATGTAAATGCGACACTTCCTTGCTAGGAAATAAGCGTCTGCAGATGACTAGGTATCGTAGCAATAGAGTTCTAATGCTTCTTAAAACGCGATATCGCATCTCACTTCTATGTTTCATGGTAAGATATAATATGATTTGCGAAGTGTTATGTATTCCTCGTCTACACTTCAAATGAATGTAAATTCGACACTTCCTTGCAAGGAAATAGCGATTGCAGATGTCTACGTATCGTAGCAATAGAGATCATATGATTCTTAAAACGCGATATCGCATCTCATTTCTAGGTTTCATGGTATGATATAATATGATTTGCGAAGTGTTATGTATTCCTCGTCTACACTTCAAATGAAAGTAAATGCGACACTTCCTTGCAAGGAAATAGCGATTGCAGATGTCTACGTATCGTAGCAATAGAGTTCATATGATTCTTAAAACGCGATATCGCATCTCATTTCTATGTTTCATGGTAAGATATGACATGATTAGCGAAGTATCATGTATTCCTCGTCTACACTTCAAATGAATGTGAATGCGATACTTCCTCGCTAGGAAATAGCGTTTGCAGATGTCTACGTATCGTAGCAATAGATTTCTAATGCTTCTTAAAACGAGATATCGCATCTCATTTCTATGTTTCATGGTAAGATATAATATTCATTGCGAAGTGTTATGCATTCCTCGTCTACGATTCAAATGAATGTAAATGTGACACTTCCATGCAAGGAAATAGCGTTTGCAGATGTCTACGTATCGTAGCAATAGAGTTCTTATGATTCTTAAAACGCTATATTGCATCTTATTTCTACGTTTCATGGTAAGATATAATATGATTTGCGAAGTGTCATGTATTCGTCGTCTACAATTCAAATGAATGTGAATGCGACACTTCCTCGCTAGGAAATAGCGTTTGTAGATGTCTACGTATCGTAGCAATAGAGTTCTAATGCTTCTTAAAACGCGATATCGCATCTCATTTCCATGTTTCATGGTAAGATATAATACGATTTGCGAAGTATCATGTATTCCTCGTCTACACTTCAAATGAATGTAAATGCGACACTTCCTTGCTAGGAAATAAGCGTCTGCAGATAACTAGGTATCGTAGCAATAGAGTTCTAATGCTTCTTAAAACGCGATATCGCATCTCACTTCTATGTTTCATGGTAAGATATAATATGATTTGCGAAGTGTTATGTATTCCTCGTCTACACTTCAAATGAAAGTAAATGCGACACTTCCTTGGAAGGAAATAGCGATTGCAGATGTCTACGTATCGTAGCAGTAGAGTTCAAATGCTTCCTAAAACGCGATATCGCATCTCATTTCTATGTTTCATGGTAAGGTACAATTTGATTTGCGAAGTGTTATGTATCCGTCGTCTACACTTCAAATGAATGTAAATGCGACACTTTCTTGCAAGGAAATAGCGTTTGCAGATGTCTACGTATCGTAGCAATGGATTTCTGATGCTTCTTAAAACGCGATATCGCATCTCATTTCTATGTTTCATGGTAAGATATAATATGATTTGCGAAGTGTTATGTATTCCTCGCCTACACTTCAAATGAATGTAAATGCGACACATCTTTGCGAGGAAATAGCGTTTACAGATGTCTACGTATCGTTGCAATAGAGTTCTTATGATTCTTAAAACGCGATATCGCATCTCATTTCTATGTTTCATGGTAAGATATAATATGATTTGCGGAGTGTTATGTATTCCTCGTCTACACTTCAAATGAATGTAAATGCGACACTTCCTTGCAAGGAAATCGCGATTGCAGATGTCTACGTATCGTAGCAATAGAGTTCATATGATTCTTAAAACGCGATATCGCATCTCATTTCTATGTTTCATGGTAAGATATAACATGATTTGCGAAGTGTTATGTATTCCTCGTCTACACTTCAAATGAATGTGAATGCGATACTGCCTCGCTAGGAAATAGCGTTTGCAGATGTCTACGTATCGTAGCAATAGAGTTCATATGATTCTTAAAACGCGATATCGCATCTCATTTCTAGGTTTCATGGTAAGATATAACATGACTTGCGAAGTGTCATGTATTCCTCGTCTACACTTCAAATGAATGTGAATGCGACACTTCCTCGCTAGGAAATAGCGTTTGCAGATGTCTACGTATCGAAGCAATAGAGTTCTAATGCTTCTTAAAACGCGATATCGCATCTCATTTCTTTGTTTCATGGTAAGATACAATATGATTTGCGAAGTGTTATGTACTCCTCGTCTACACATCAACTAAATGTAAATGCGCACATCCTTGCAAGGAAATAGCGTTTGCATATGTCAACGTATCGTAGCAATAGAGTTCTTATGATTCTTAAAACGCGATATCGCATCTCATTTCTGTGTTTCATGGTAAGATATAATATGATTTGCGAAGTGTTATGTATTCCTCGTCTACACTTCAAATGAATGTAAATGCAACACTTCTTTGCAAGGAAATATCGTTTGCAGATATCTACGTATCTTAGCAATAGAGTTCCTATGATTCTTAAAACGCGATATCGCATCTCATTTCTATGTTTCATGGTAAGATATAATATGATTTGCGAAGTATCATGTATTCCTCGTCTACACTTCAAATGAATGTACATGCGACACTTCCTTGCTAGGAAATAGCGTCTGCAGATGTCTAGGTATCGTAGCAATAGAGTTCTAATGCTTCTTAAAACGCGATATCGCTTCTCATTTCTATGTTTCATGGTAAGATATAATATGATTTGCGAAGTGTCATGTATTCCTCGTCTACACTACAAATGATTGTAAATGCGATACTTCCTTGCTAGGAAATAGCGTCTGCAGATGTCTAGGTATCGTAGCAATAGAGTTTTAATGCTTCTTAGAACGCGATATCGCATCTCATTTCTATGTTTCATGGTAAGATGTAATATGACTTGCGAAGTGTTATGTATTCCTCGTCTACACTTCAAATGAATGTAAATGCGACACTTCCTTGCAAGGAAATAGCGATTGCAGATGTCTACGTCTCGTAGCAATAGAGTTCTAATGCTTCATAAAACGCGATATCGCATCTCAATTCTATGTTTCATGGTAAGATATAATATGATTTGCGAAGTGTTATGTATTCCTCGTCTACACTTCAAATGAATGTAAATGCGACACTTCCTTGCAAGGATATAGCGATTGCAGATGTCTACGTCTCGTACCAATAGCTTTCTAATGCTTCTTAAAACGCGATATCGATTCTCATTTCTATGTTTCATGGTAAGATATAATATGATTTGCGAAGCGTCACGTATTCCTCGCCTACACTTCAAATGAATGTAAATGTGACACTTCCTTGCTAGGAAATAGCGTCTGCAGATGTCTAGGTATCGTAGCAATAGAGTTCTAATGCTTCTCAAAACGCGATATCGCATCTCATTTCTATGTTTCATGGTAAGATATAATATGATTTGCGAAGTGTTATGTATTCCTCGTCTACCCCATCAACTAAATGTAAATGCGCACTTCCTTGCAAGGAAATAGCGTTTGCAGATGTCAACGTATCGTAGCAATAGAGTTCTTATGATTCTTAAAACGCGATATCGCATCTCATTTCTATGTTTCATGGTAAGATATAATATGATTTGCGAAGTGTTATGTATTCCTCGTCTACACTTCAAATGAATGTAAATGCGACACTTCCTTGCTAGGAAATAGCGTTTGCAGATGTCTAGGTATCGTAGCAATAGCTTTCTAATGCTACTTAAAACGCGATATCGAATCTCATTTCTATGTTTCATGCTAAGATGTAATATTCATTGCGAAGTGTTATGTATTCCTCGCCTACACTTCAAATGAATATAAATGCGACACTTCCTCGCTAGGAAATGGCGTTTGCAGATGTCTACGTATCGTAGCAATAGATTTCTAATGCTTCTTAAAACGAGATATCGCATCTCATTTCTATGTTTCATGGTAAGATATAATATTCATTGCGAAGTGTTATGCATTCCTCGTCTACGATTCAAATGAATGTAAATGTGACACTTCCATGCAAGGAAATAGCGTTTGCAGATGTCTACGTATCGTAGCAATAGAGTTCTAATGCTTCTTAAAACGCGATATCGCATCTCATTTCCATGTTTCATGGTAAGATATAATACGATTTGCGAAGTATCATGTATTCCTCGTCTACACTTCAAATGAATGTAAATGCGACACTTCCTTGCTAGGAAATAAGCGTCTGCAGATGACTAGGTATCGTAGCAATAGAGTTCTAATGCTTCTTAAAACGCGATATCGCATCTCACTTCTATGTTTCATGGTAAGATATAATATGATTTGCGAAGTGTTATGTATTCCTCGTCTACACTTCAAATGAATGTAAATTCGACACTTCCTTGCAAGGAAATAGCGATTGCAGATGTCTACGTATCGTAGCAATAGAGATCATATGATTCTTAAAACGCGATATCGCATCTCATTTCTAGGTTTCATGGTATGATATAATATGATTTGCGGCGAAGTTGTTATGTATTCCTCGTCTACACTTCAAATGAAAGTAAATGCGACACTTCCTTGCAAGGAAATAGCGATTGCAGATGTCTACGTATCGTAGCAATAGAGTTCATATGATTCTTAAAACGCGATATCGCATCTCATTTCTATGTTTCATGGTAAGATATGACATGATTAGCGAAGTATCATGTATTCCTCGTCTACACTTCAAATGAATGTGAATGCGATACTTCCTCGCTAGGAAATAGCGTTTGCAGATGTCTACGTATCGTAGCAATAGATTTCTAATGCTTCTTAAAACGAGATATCGCATCTCATTTCTATGTTTCATGGTAAGATATAATATTCATTGCGAAGTGTTATGCATTCCTCGTCTACGATTCAAATGAATGTAAATGTGACACATCTTTGCGAGGAAATAGCGTTTACAGATGTCTACGTATCGTTGCAATAGAGTTCTTATGATTCTTAAAACGCGATATCGCATCTCATTTCTATGTTTCATGGTAAGATATAATATGATTTGCGGAGTGTTATGTATTCCTCGTCTACACTTCAAATGAATGTAAATGCGACACTTCCTTGCAAGGAAATCGCGATTGCAGATGTCTACGTATCGTAGCAATAGAGTTCATATGATTCTTAAAACGCGATATCGCATCTCATTTCTATGTTTCATGGTAAGATATAACATGATTTGCGAAGTGTTTATGTATTCCTCGTCTACACTTCAAATGAATGTGAATGCGATACTGCCTCGCTAGGAAATAGCGTTTGCAGATGTCTACGTATCGTAGCAATAGAGTTCATATGATTCTTAAAACGCGATATCGCATCTCATTTCTAGGTTTCATGGTAAGATATAACATGACTTGCGAAGTGTCATGTATTCCTCGTCTACACTTCAAATGAATGTGAATGCGACACTTCCTCGCTAGGAATAGCGTTTGCAGATGTCTACGTATCGAAGCAATAGAGTTCTAATGCTTCTTAAAACGCGATATCGCATCTCATTTCTTTGTTTCATGGTAAGATACAATATGATTTGCGAAGTGTTATGTACTCCTCGTCTACACATCAACTAAATGTAAATGCGCACATCCTTGCAAGGAAATAGCGTTTGCATATGTCAACGTATCGTAGCAATAGAGTTCTTATGATTCTTAAAACGCGATATCGCATCTCATTTCTGTGTTTCATGGTAAGATATAATATGATTTGCGAAGTGTTATGTATTCCTCGTCTACACTTCAAATGAATGTAAATGCAACACTTCTTTGCAAGGAAATATCGTTTGCAGATATCTACGTATCTTAGCAATAGAGTTCCTATGATTCTTAAAACGCGATATCGCATCTCATTTCTATGTTTCATGGTAAGATATAATATGATTTGCGAAGTATCATGTATTCCTCGTCTACACTTCAAATGAATGTACATGCGACACTTCCTTGCTAGGAAATAGCGTCTGCAGATGTCTAGGTATCGTAGCAATAGAGTTCTAATGCTTCTTAAAACGCGATATCGCTTCTCATTTCTATGTTTCATGGTAAGATATAATATGATTTGCGAAGTGTCATGTATTCCTCGTCTACACTACAAATGATTGTAAATGCGATACTTCCTTGCTAGGAAATAGCGTCTGCAGATGTCTAGGTATCGTAGCAATAGAGTTTTAATGCTTCTTAGAACGCGATATCGCATCTCATTTCTATGTTTCATGGTAAGATGTAATATGATTTGCGAAGTGTTATGCATTCCTCGTCTACGATTCAAATGAATGTAAATGTGACACATCTTTGCGAGGAAATAGCGTTTACAGATGTCTACGTATCGTTGCAATAGAGTTCTTATGATTCTTAAAACGCGATATCGCATCTCATTTTCTATGTTTCATGGTAAGATATAATATGATTTGCGGAGTGTTATGTATTCCTCGTCTACACTTCAAATGAATGTAAATGCGACACTTCCTTGCAAGGAAATCGCGATTGCAGATTGTCTACGTATCGTAGCAATAGAGTTCATATGATTCTTAAAACGCGATATCGGCATCTCATTTCTATGTTTCATGGTAAGATATAACATGATTTGCGAAGTGTTATGTATTCCTCGTCTACACTTCAAATGAATGTGAATGCGATACTGCCTCGCTAGGAAATAGCGTTTGCAGATGTCTACGGTATCGTAGCAATAGAGTTCATATGATTCTTAAAACGCGATATCGCATCTCATTTCTAGGTTTCATGGTAAGATATAACATGACTTGCGAAGTGTCATGTATTCCTCGTCTACACTTCAAATGAATGTGAATGCGACACTTCCTCGCTAGGAAATAGCGTTTGCAGATGTCTACGTATCGAAGCAATAGAGTTCTAATGCTTCTTAAAACGCGATATCGCATCTCATTTCTTTGTTTCATGGTAAGATACAATATGATTTGCGAAGTGTTATGTACTCCTCGTCTACACATCAACTAAATGTAAATGCTGCACATCCTTGCAAGGAAATAGCGTTTGCATATGTCAACGTATCGTAGCAATAGAGTTCTTATGATTCTTAAAACGCGATATCACATCTCATTTCTGTGTTTCATGGTAAGATATAATATGATTTGCGAAGTGTTATGTATTCCTCGTCTACACTTCAAATGAATGTAAATGCAACACTTCTTTGCAAGGAAATATCGTTTGCAGATATCTACGTATCTTAGCAATAGAGTTCCTATGATTCTTAAAACGCGATATCGCATCTCATTTCTATGTTTCATGGTAAGATATAATATGATTTGCGAAAGTATCATGTATTCCTCGTCTACACTTCAAATGAATGTACATGCGACACTTCCTTGCTAGGAAATAGCGTCTGCAGATGTCTAGGTATCGTAGCAATAGAGTTCTAATGCTTCTTAAAAACGCGATATCGCTTCTCATTTCTATGTTTCATGGTAAGATATAATATGATTTGCGAAGTGTCATGTATTCCTCGTCTACACTACAAATGATTGTAAATGCGATACTTCCTTGCTAGGAAATAGCGTCTGCAGATGTCTAGGTATCGTAGCAATAGAGTTTAATGCTTCTTAGAACGCGATATCGCATCTCATTTCTATGTTTCATGGTAAGATGTAATATGACTTGCGAAGTGTTATGTATTCCTCGTCTACACTTCAAATGAATGTAAATGCGACACTTCCTTGCAAGGAAATAGCGATTGCAGATGTCTACGTCTCGGTAGCAATAGAGGTTCTAATGCTTCATAAAACGCGATATCGCATCTCAATTCTATGTTTCATGGTAAGATATAATATGATTTGCGAAGTGTTATGTATTCCTCGTCTACACTTCAAATGAATGTAAATGCGACACTTCCTTGCAAGGATATAGCGATTGCAGATGTCTACGTCTCGTACCAATAGCTTTCTAATGCTTCTTAAAACGCGATATCGATTCTCATTTCTATGTTTCATGGTAAGATATAATATGATTTGCGAAGCGTCACGTATTCCTCGCCTACACTTCAAATGAATGTAAATGTGACACTTCCTTGCTAGGAAATAGCGTCTGCAGATGTCTAGGTATCGTAGCAATAGAGTTCTAATGCTTCTCAAAACGCGATATCGCATCTCATTTCTATGTTTCATGTAAGATATAATATGATTTGCGAAGTGTTATGTATTCCTCGTCTACCCCATCAACTAAATGTAAATGCGCACTTCCTTGCAAGGAAATAGCGTTTGCAGATGTCAACGTATCGTAGCAATAGAGTTCTTATGATTCTTAAAACGCGATATCGCATCTCATTTCTATGTTTCATGGTAAGATATAATATGATTTGCGAAGTGTTATGTATTCCTCGTCTACACTTCAAATGAATGTAAATGCGACACTTCCTTGCTAGGAAATAGCGTTTGCAGATGTCTAGGTATCGTAGCAATAGCTTTCTAATGCTACTTAAAACGCGATATCGAATCTCATTTCTATGTTTCATGCTAAGATGTAATATTCATTGCGAAGTGTTATGTATTCCTCGCCTACACTTCAAATGAATATAAATGCGACACTTCCTCGCTAGGAAATGGCGTTTGCAGATGTCTACGTATCGTAGCAATAGATTTCTAATGCTTCTTAAAACGAGATATCGCATCTCATTTCTATGTTTCATGGTAAGATATAATATTCATTGCGAAGTGTTATGCATTCCTCGTCTACGATTCAAATGAATGTAAATGTGACACTTCCATGCAAGGAAATAGCGTTTGCAGATGTCTACGTATCGTAGCAATAGAGTTCTAATGCTTCTTAAAACGCGATATCGCATCTCATTTCCATGTTTCATGGTAAGATATAATACGATTTGCGAAGTATCATGTATTCCTCGTCTACACTTCAAATGAATGTAAATGCGACACTTCCTTGCTAGGAAATAAGCGTCTGCAGATGACTAGGTATCGTAGCAATAGAGTTCTAATGCTTCTTAAAACGCGATATCGCATCTCACTTCTATGTTTCATGGTAAGATATAATATGATTTGCGAAGTGTTATGTATTCCTCGTCTACACTTCAAATGAATGTAAATTCGACACTTCCTTGCAAGGAAATAGCGATTGCAGATGTCTACGTATCGTAGCAATAGAGATCATATGATTCTTAAAACGCGATATCGCATCTCATTTCTAGGTTTCATGGTATGATATAATATGATTTGCGAAGTGTTATGTATTCCTCGTCTACACTTCAAATGAAAGTAAATGCGACACTTCCTTGCAAGGAAATAGCGATTGCAGATGTCTACGTATCGTAGCAATAGAGTTCATATGATTCTTAAAACGCGATATCGCATCTCATTTCTATGTTTCATGGTAAGATATGACATGATTAGCGAAGTATCATGTATTCCTCGTCTACACTTCAAATGAATGTGAATGCGATACTTCCTCGCTAGGAAATAGCGTTTGCAGATGTCTACGTATCGTAGCAATAGATTTTCTAATGCTTCTTAAAACGAGATATCGCATCTCATTTCTATGTTTCATGGTAAGATATAATATTCATTGCGAAGTGTTATGCATTCCTCGTCTACGATTCAAATGAATGTAAATGTGACACTTCCATGCAAGGAAATAGCGTTTTGCAGATGTCTACGTATCGTAG
>NW_027490807.1:0-46552 GCF_050948175.1 Xylocopa sonorina | reverse complement strand
AATTCGAACATTGATGGTAGCTTGACCAAAAAATTCCTGCCGAGAGTTAAATTTCGTATATGCGATAGTTTGAAGAAAAAAGTTACAACCTAGTTTAAAAATTCGTTTATTGACGAATGTTTGACAAAAAGATATCAACCAATAGATAAAATTTGAATATTGACAGTAGTTTGAAGAAAAAAGTGCCCACCGAGGGTTAAAATTCGTACATTGACGGTAGCTTGACCAAAAAATTCCCACCGAGAGTTAAATTTCGTATATAGGCGATAGGTTGAAGGAAAAAATTCCAACCTAGTATTAAAATTCGTCTATTGACGATTGTTGACAAAAAGATTTCAACCAATAGTTAAAATATGAATATTGACAGTAGTTTGAAGAAAAAAGTGCCCACCGAAAGTTAAAATTTGAACATTGATGGTAGCTTGACCAAAAAATTCCTACCGAGAGTTAAATTTCGTATATGTGATAGTTTGAAGAAAAAAATTCCAACCTAGTATTAAAATTCGTTTATTTGCAATTGTTTAACAAAAAGATCTCAAACAATAGTTAAAATTTGAGTATTGACAGTAGTTTGAAGAAAAAAGTTCCCACCGAGAGTCAAAATTCGTACATTGACGGTAGTTTGACCAAAAAATTCCCACCGAGAGTTGAATTTCGTATGTAGGCGATAATTTGATGAAAAAAGTTACAACCTAGTTTAAAAATTCGTTTATTGACGAATGTTTGACAAAAAGATATCAACCAATAGATAAAATTTGAATATTGACAGTAGTTTGAAGAAAAAAGTGCCCACCGAGGGTTAAAATTCGTACATTGACGGTAGCTTGACCAAAAAATTCCCACCGAGAGTTAAATTTCGTATATAGGCGATAGTTTGAAGGAAAAAATTCCAACCTAGTATTAAAATTCGTCTATTGACGATTGTTGACAAAAAGATTTCAACCAATAGCTAAATATGAATATTGACAGTAGTTTGAAGAAAAAAGTGCCCACCGAAAGTTAAAATTTGAACATTGACGGTAGCTTGACCAAAAAATTCCTACCGAGAGTTAAATTTCGTATATGCGATAGTTTGAAGAAAAAAATTCCAACCTAGTATTAAAATTCCTTTATTTGCAATTGTTTAACAAAAAGATCTCAAACAATAGTTAAAATTTGAGTATTGACAGTAGTTTGAAGAAAAAAGTGCCCACCGTGAGTTAAAATTCGAACATTGATGGTAGCTCGACCAAAAAATTCCTGCCGAGAGTTAAATTTCGTATATGCGATAGTTTGAAGAAAAAAATTCCAACCTAGTATTAAAATTCGTTTATTTGCAATTGTTTAACAAAAAGATCTCAAACAATAGTTAAAATTTGAGTATTGACAGTAGTTTGAAGAAAAAAGTTCCCACCGAGAGTCAAAATTCGTACATTGACGGTAGTTTGACCAAAAAATTCCCACCGAGAGTTGAATTTCGTATGTAGGCGATAATTTGATGAAAAAAGTTACAACCTAGTTTAAAAATTCGTTTATTGACGAATGTTTGACAAAAAGATATCAACCAATAGATAAAATTTGAAAATTGGCAGTAGTTTGAAGAAAAAAGTGCCCACCGAGAGTTAAAATTCGTACATTGACGGTAGCTTGACCAAAAAATTCCCACCGAGAGTTAAATTTCGTATATAGGCGATAGTTTGAAGGAAAAAATTCCAACCTAGTATTAAAATTCGTTTATTTACAATTGTTTAACAAAAAGATCTCAACCAATATTTAAAATCTGAATATTGACAGTAGTTTGAAGAGAAAAGTGCCCACCGAGAGTTAAAATTCGTACATTGACGGTAGTTTGACCAAAAAATTCCTGCCGAGAGTTAAATTTCGTATATGTGATAGTTTGAAGAAAAAAATTCCAACCTAGTATTAAAATTCGTTTATTTGCAATTGTTTATCAAAAAGATCTCAAACAATAGTTAAAATTTGAGTATTGACAGTAGTTTGAAGAAAAAAGTTCCCACCGAGAGTCAAAATTCGTACATTGACGGTAGTTTGACCAAAAAATTCCCACCGAGAGTTGAATTTCGTATGTAGGCGATAATTTGATGAAAAAAGTTACAACCTAGTTTAAAAATTCGTTTATTGACGAATGTTTGACAAAAAGATATCAACCAATAGATAAAATTTGAATATTGACAGTAGTTTGAAGAAAAAAGTGCCCACCGAGAGTTAAAATTCGTACATTGACGGTAGCTTGACCAAAAAATTCCCACCGAGAGTTAAATTTCGTATATAGGCGATAGTTTGAAGGAAAAAATTCCAACCTAGTATTAAAATTCGTTTATTTACAATTGTTTAACAAAAAGATCTCAACCAATATTTAAAATCTGAATATTGACAGTAGTTTGAAGAGAAAAGTGCCCACCGAGAGTTAAAATTCGTACATTGAGGGTAGTTTGACCAAAAAATTCCTGCCGAGAGTTAAATTTCGTATATGTGATAGTTTGAAGAAAAAAATTCCAACCTAGTATTAAAATTCGTTTATTTGCAATTGTTTAACAAAAAGATCTCAAACAATAGTTAAAATTTGAGTATTGACAGTAGTTTGAAGAAAAAAGTTCCCATCGAGAGTCAAAATTCGTACATTGACGGTAGTTTGACCAAAAAATTCCCACCGAGAGTTGAATTTCGTATGTAGGCGATAATTTGATGAAAAAAGTTACAACCTAGTTTAAAAATTCGTTTATTGACGAATGTTTGACAAAAAGATATCAACCAATAGATAAAATTTGAATATTGACAGTAGTTTGAAGAAAAAAGTGCCCACCGTGAGTTAAAATTCGAACATTGATGGTAGCTTGACCAAAAAATTGCTGCCGAGAGTTAAATTTCGTATATGCGATAGTTTGAAGAAAAAAATTCCAACCTAGTATTAAAATTCGTTTATTTGCAATTGTTTAACAAAAAGATCTCAAACAATAGTTAAAATTTGAGTATTGACAGTAGTTTGAAGAAAAAAGTTCCCACCGAGAGTCAAAATTCGTACATTGACGGTAGTTTGACCAAAAAATTCCCACCGAGAGTTGAATTTCGTATGTAGGCGATAATTTGATGAAAAAAGTTACAACCTAGTTTAAAAATTCGTTTATTGACGAATGTTTGACAAAAAGATATCAACCAATAGATAAAATTTGAAAATTGACAGTAGTTTGAAGAAAAAAGTGCCCACCGAGAGTTAAAATTCGTACATTGACGGTAGCTTGACCAAAAAATTCCCACCGAGAGTTAAATTTCGTATATAGGCGATAGTTTGAAGGAAAAAATTCCAACCTAGTATTAAAATTCGTTTATTTACAATTGTTTAACAAAAAGATCTCAACCAATATTTAAAATCTGAATATTGACAGTAGTTTGAAGAGAAAAGTGCCCACCGAGAGTTAAAATTCGTACATTGACGGTAGTTTGACCAAAAAATTCCTGCCGAGAGTTAAATTTCGTATATGTGATAGTTTGAAGAAAAAAATTCCAACCTAGTATTAAAATTCGTTTACTTGCAATTGTTTAACAAAAAGATCTCAAACAATAGTTAAAATTTGAGTATTGACAGTAGTTTGAAGAAAAAAGTTCCCATCGAGAGTCAAAATTCGTACATTGACGGTAGTTTGACCAAAAAATTCCCACCGAGAGTTGAATTTCGTATGTAGGCGATAATTTGATGAAAAAAGTTACAACCTAGTTTAAAAATTCGTTTATTGACGAATGTTTGACAAAAAGATATCAACCAATAGATAAAATTTGAATATTGACAGTAGTTTGAAGAAAAAAGTGCCCACCGTGAGTTAAAATTCGAACATTGATGGTAGCTTGACCAAAAAATTCCTGCCGAGAGTTAAATTTCGTATATGCGATAGTTTGAAGAAAAAAATTCCAACCTAGTATTAAAATTCGTTTATTTGCAATTGTTTAACAAAAAGATCTCAAACAATAGTTAAAATTTGAGTATTGACAGTAGTTTGAAGAAAAAAGTTCCCACCGAGAGTCAAAATTCGTACATTGACGGTAGTTTGACCAAAAAATTCCCACCGAGAGTTGAATTTCGTATGTAGGCGATAATTTGATGAAAAAAGTTACAACCTAGTTTAAAAATTCGTTTATTGACGAATGTTTGACAAAAAGATATCAACCAATAGATAAAATTTGAATATTGACAGTAGTTTGAAGAAAAAAGTGCCCACCGAGAGTTAAAATTCGAACATTGATGGTAGCTTGACCAAAAAATTCCTGCCGAGAGTTAAATTTCGTATATGCGATAGTTTGAAGAAAAAAGTTACAACCTAGTTTAAAAATTCGTTTATTGACGAATGTTTGACAAAAAGATATCAACCAATAGATAAAATTTGAATATTGACAGTAGTTTGAAGAAAAAAGTGCCCACCGAGGGTTAAAATTCGTACATTGACGGTAGCTTGACCAAAAAATTCCCACCGAGAGTTAAATTTCGTATATAGGCGATAGGTTGAAGGAAAAAATTCCAACCTAGTATTAAAATTCGTCTATTGACGATTGTTGACAAAAAGATTTCAACCAATAGTTAAAATATGAATATTGACAGTAGTTTGAAGAAAAAAGTGCCCACCGAAAGTTAAAATTTGAACATTGATGGTAGCTTGACCAAAAAATTCCTACCGAGAGTTAAATTTCGTATATGTGATAGTTTGAAGAAAAAAATTCCAACCTAGTATTAAAATTCGTTTATTTGCAATTGTTTAACAAAAAGATCTCAAACAATAGTTAAAATTTGAGTATTGACAGTAGTTTGAAGAAAAAAGTTCCCACCGAGAGTCAAAATTCGTACATTGACGGTAGTTTGACCAAAAAATTCCCACCGAGAGTTGAATTTCGTATGTAGGCGATAATTTGATGAAAAAAGTTACAACCTAGTTTAAAAATTCGTTTATTGACGAATGTTTGACAAAAAGATATCAACCAATAGATAAAATTTGAATATTGACAGTAGTTTGAAGAAAAAAGTGCCCACCGAGGGTTAAAATTCGTACATTGACGGTAGCTTGACCAAAAAATTCCCACCGAGAGTTAAATTTCGTATATAGGCGATAGTTTGAAAGAAAAAATTCCAACCTAGTATTAAAATTCGTCTATTGACGATTGTTGACAAAAAGATTTCAACCAATAGTTAAAATATGAATATTGACAGTAGTTTGAAGAAAAAAGTGCCCACCGAAAGTTAAAATTTGAACATTGACGGTAGCTTGACCAAAAAATTCCTACCGAGAGTTAAATTTCGTATATGCGATAGTTTGAAGAAAAAAATTCCAACCTAGTATTAAAATTCCTTTATTTGCAATTGTTTAACAAAAAGATCTCAAACAATAGTTAAAATTTGAGTATTGACAGTAGTTTGAAGAAAAAAGTTCCCACCGAGAGTCAAAATTCGTACATTGACGGTAGTTTGACCAAAAAATTCCCACCGAGAGTTGAATTTCGTATGTAGGCGATAATTTGATGAAAAAAGTTACAACCTAGTTTAAAAATTCGTTTATTGACGAATGTTTGACAAAAAGATATCAACCAATAGATAAAATTTGAATATTGACAGTAGTTTGAAGAAAAAAGTGCCCACCGTGAGCTAAAATTCGAACATTGATGGTAGCTTGACCAAAAAATTCCTGCCGAGAGTTAAATTTCGTATATGCGATAGTTTGAAGAAAAAAATTCCAACCTAGTATTAAAATTCGTTTATTTGCAATTGTTTAACAAAAAGATCTCAAACAATAGTTAAAATTTGAGTATTGACAGTAGTTTGAAGAAAAAAGTTCCCACCGAGAGTCAAAATTCGTACATTGACGGTAGTTTGACCAAAAAATTCCCACCGAGAGTTGAATTTCGTATGTAGGCGATAATTTGATGAAAAAAGTTACAACCTAGTTTAAAAATTCGTTTATTGACGAATGTTTGACAAAAAGATATCAACCAATAGATAAAATTTGAAAATTGACAGTAGTTTGAAGAAAAAAGTGCCCACCGAGAGTTAAAATTCGTACATTGACGGTAGCTTGAACAAAAAATTCCCACCGAGAGTTAAATTTCGTATATAGGCGATAGTTTGAAGGAAAAAATTCCAACCTAGTATTAAAATTCGTTTATTTACAATTGTTTAACAAAAAGATCTCAACCAATATTTAAAATCTGAATATTGACAGTAGTTTGAAGAGAAAAGTGCCCACCGAGAGTTAAAATTCGTACATTGACGGTAGTTTGACCAAAAAATTCCTGCCGAGAGTTAAATTTCGTATATGTGATAGTTTGAAGAAAAAAATTCCAACCTAGTATTAAAATTCGTTTATTTGCAATTGTTTAACAAAAAGATCTCAAACAATAGTTAAAATTTGAGTATTGACAGTAGTTTGAAGAAAAAAGTTCCCACCGAGAGTCAAAATTCGTACATTGACGGTAGTTTGACCAAAAAATTCCCACCGAGAGTTGAATTTCGTATGTAGGCGATAATTTGATGAAAAAAGTTACATCCTAGTTTAAAAATTCGTTTATTGACGAATGTTTGACAAAAAGATATCAACCAATAGATAAAATTTGAATATTGACAGTAGTTTGAAGAAAAAAGTGCCCACCGTGAGTTAAAATTCGAACATTGATGGTAGCTTGACCAAAAAATTCCTGCCGAGAGTTAAATTTCGTATATGCGATAGTTTGAAGAAAAAAATTCCAACCTAGTATTAAAATTCGTTTATTTGCAATTGTTTAACAAAAAGATCTCAAACAATAGTTAAAATTTGAGTATTGACAGTAGTTTGAAGAAAAAAGTTCCCACCGAGAGTCAAAATTCGTACATTGACGGTAGTTTGACCAAAAAATTCCCACCGAGAGTTGAATTTCGTATGTAGGCGATAATTTGATGAAAAAAGTTACAACCTAGTTTAAAAATTCGTTTATTGACGAATGTTTGACAAAAAGATATCAACCAATAGATAAAATTTGAATATTGACAGTAGTTTGAAGAAAAAAGTGCCCACCGAGAGTTAAAATTCGTACATTGACGGTAGCTTGACCAAAAAATTCCTGCCGAGAGTTAAATTTCGTATATGCGATAGTTTGAAGAAAAAAATTCCAACCTAGTATTAAAATTCGTTTATTTACAATTGTTTAACAAAAAGATCTCAACCAATATTTAAAATCTGAATATTGACAGTAGTTTGAAGAGAAAAGTGCCCACCGAGAGTTAAAATTCGTACATTGTCGGTAGTTTGACCAAAAAATTCCCACCGAGAGTTGAATTTCGTATGTAGGCAATAGTTTGAAGAAAAAAATTCCAACCTAGTATGAAAATTTGTTTATTGACGATTGATGACAAAAAGATTTCAACCAATAGATAAAATCTGAATATTGACAGTAGTTTGAAGAAAAAAGTGCCCACCGAGAGTTAAAATTCGAACATTGATGGTAGCTTGACCAAAAAATTCCTGCCGAGAGTTAAATTTCGTATATGCGATAGTTTGAAGAAAAAAGTTACAACCTAGTTTAAAAATTCGTTTATTGACGAATGTTTGACAAAAAGATATCAACCAATAGATAAAATTTGAATATTGACAGTAGTTTGAAGAAAAAAGTGCCCACCGAGGGTTAAAATTCGTACATTGACGGTAGCTTGACCAAAAAATTCCCACCGAGAGTTAAATTTCGTATATAGGCGATAGGTTGAAGGAAAAAATTCCAACCTAGTATTAAAATTCGTCTATTGACGATTGTTGACAAAAAGATTTCAACCAATAGTTAAAATATGAATATTGACAGTAGTTTGAAGAAAAAAGTGCCCACCGAAAGTTAAAATTTGAACATTGATGGTAGCTTGACCAAAAAATTCCTACCGAGAGTTAAATTTCGTATATGTGATAGTTTGAAGAAAAAAATTCCAACCTAGTATTAAAATTCGTTTATTTGCAATTGTTTAACAAAAAGATCTCAAACAATAGTTAAAATTTGAGTATTGACAGTAGTTTGAAGAAAAAAGTTCCCACCGAGAGTCAAAATTCGTACATTGACGGTAGTTTGACCAAAAAATTCCCACCGAGAGTTGAATTTCGTATGTAGGCGATAATTTGATGAAAAAAGTTACAACCTAGTTTAAAAATTCGTTTATTGACGAATGTTTGACAAAAAGATATCAACCAATAGATAAAATTTGAATATTGACAGTAGTTTGAAGAAAAAAGTGCCCACCGAGGGTTAAAATTCGTACATTGACGGTAGCTTGACCAAAAAATTCCCACCGAGAGTTAAATTTCGTATATAGGCGATAGTTTGAAGGAAAAAATTCCAACCTAGTATTAAAATTCGTCTATTGACGATTGTTGACAAAAAGATTTCAACCAATAGTTAAAATATGAATATTGACAGTAGTTTGAAGAAAAAAGTGCCCACCGAAAGTTAAAATTTGAACATTGACGGTAGCTTGACCAAAAAATTCCTACCGAGAGTTAAATTTCGTATATGCGATAGTTTGAAGAAAAAAATTCCAACCTAGTATTAAAATTCCTTTATTTGCAATTGTTTAACAAAAAGATCTCAACAATAGTTAAAATTTGAGTATTGACAGTAGTTTGAAGAAAAAAGTTCCCACCGAGAGTCAAAATTCGTACATTGACGGTAGTTTGACCAAAAAATTCCCACCGAGAGTTGAATTTCGTATGTAGGCGATAATTTGATGAAAAAAGTTACAACCTAGTTTAAAAATTCGTTTATTGACGAATGTTTGACAAAAAGATATCAACCAATAGATAAAATTTGAATATTGACAGTAGTTTGAAGAAAAAAGTGCCCACCGTGAGCTAAAATTCGAACATTGATGGTAGCTTGACCAAAAAATTCCTGCCGAGAGTTAAATTTCGTATATGCGATAGTTTGAAGAAAAAAATTCCAACCTAGTATTAAAATTCGTTTATTTGCAATTGTTTAACAAAAAGATCTCAAACAATAGTTAAAATTTGAGTATTGACAGTAGTTTGAAGAAAAAAGTTCCCACCGAGAGTCAAAATTCGTACATTGACGGTAGTTTGACCAAAAAATTCCCACCGAGAGTTGAATTTCGTATGTAGGCGATAATTTGATGAAAAAAGTTACATCCTAGTTTAAAAATTCGTTTATTGACGAATGTTTGACAAAAAGATATCAACCAATAGATAAAATTTGAAAATTGACAGTAGTTTGAAGAAAAAAGTGCCCACCGAGAGTTAAAATTCGTACATTGACGGTAGCTTGACCAAAAAATTCCCACCGAGAGTTAAATTTCGTATATAGGCGATAGTTTGAAGGAAAAAATTCCAACCTAGTATTAAAATTCGTTTATTTACAATTGTTTAACAAAAAGATCTCAACCAATATTTAAAATCTGAATATTGACAGTAGTTTGAAGAGAAAAGTGCCCACCGAGAGTTAAAATTCGTACATTGACGGTAGTTTGACCAAAAAATTCCTGCCGAGAGTTAAATTTCGTATATGTGATAGTTTGAAGAAAAAAATTCCAACCTAGTATTAAAATTCGTTTACTTGCAATTGTTTAACAAAAAGATCTCAAACAATAGTTAAAATTTGAGTATTGACAGTAGTTTGAAGAAAAAAGTGCCCACCGAGAGTTAAAATTCGTACATTGACGGTAGCTTGACCAAAAAATTCCCACCGAGAGTTAAATTTCGTATATAGGCGATAGTTTGAAGGAAAAAATTCCAACCTAGTATTAAAATTCGTTTATTTACAATTGTTTAACAAAAAGATCTCAACCAATATTTAAAATCTGAATATTGACAGTAGTTTGAAGAGAAAAGTGCCCACCGAGAGTTAAAATTCGTACATTGACGGTAGTTTGACCAAAAAATTCCTGCCGAGAGTTAAATTTCGTATATGTGATAGTTAGAAGAAAAAAATTCCAACCTAGTATTAAAATTCGTTTATTTGCAATTGTTTAACAAAAAGATCTCAAACAATAGTTAAAATTTGAGTATTGACAGTAGTTTGAAGAAAAAAGTTCCCACCGAGAGTCAAAATTCGTACATTGACAGTAGTTTGACCAAAAAATTCCCACCGAGAGTTGAATTTCGTATGTAGGCGATAATTTGATGAAAAAAGTTACAACCTAGTTTAAAAATTCGTTTATTGACGAATGTTTGACAAAAAGATATCAACCAATAGATAAAATTTGAATATTGACAGTAGTTTGAAGAAAAAAGTGCCCACCGAGAGTTAAAATTCGTACATTGACGGTAGTTTGACCAAAAAATTCCTGCCGAGAGTTAAATTTCGTATATGTGATAGTTCGAAGAAAAAAATTCCAACCTAGTATTAAAATTCGTTTATTTGCAATTGTTTAACAAAAAGATCTCAAACAATAGTTAAAATTTGAGTATTGACAGTAGTTTGAAGAAAAAAGTTCCCACCGAGAGTCAAAATTCGTACATTGACGGTAGTTTGACCAAAAAATTCCCACCGAGAGTTGAATTTCGTATGTAGGCGATAATTTGATGAAAAAAGTTACAACCTAGTTTAAAAATTCGTTTATTGACGAATGTTTGACAAAAAGATATCAACCAATAGATAAAATTTGAAAATTGACAGTAGTTTGAAGAAAAAAGTGCCCACCGAGAGTTAAAATTCGTACATTGACGGTAGCTTGACCAAAAAATTCCCACCGAGAGTTAAATTTCGTATATAGGCGATAGTTTGAAGGAAAAAATTCCAACCTAGTATTAAAATTCGTTTATTTACAATTGTTTAACAAAAAGATCTCAACCAATATTTAAAATCTGAATATTGACAGTAGTTTGAAGAGAAAAGTGCCCACCGAGAGTTAAAATTCGTACATTGACGGTAGTTTGACCAAAAAATTCCTGCCGAGAGTTAAATTTCGTATATGTGATAGTTAGAAGAAAAAAATTCCAACCTAGTATTAAAATTCGTTTATTTGCAATTGTTTAACAAAAAGATCTCAAACAATAGTTAAAATTTGAGTATTGACAGTAGTTTGAAGAAAAAAGTTCCCACCGAGAGTCAAAATTCGTACATTGACAGTAGTTTGACCAAAAAATTCCCACCGAGAGTTGAATTTCGTATGTAGGCGATAATTTGATGAAAAAAGTTACAACCTAGTTTAAAAATTCGTTTATTGACGAATGTTTGACAAAAAGATATCAACCAATAGATAAAATTTGAATATTGACAGTAGTTTGAAGAAAAAAGTGCCCACCGTGAGTTAAAATTCGAACATTGATGGTAGCTTGACCAAAAAATTCCTGCCGAGAGTTAAATTTCGTATATGCGATAGTTTGAAGAAAAAAATTCCAACCTAGTATTAAAATTCGTTTATTTGCAATTGTTTAACAAAAAGATCTCAAACAATAGTTAAAATTTGAGTATTGACAGTAGTTTGAAGAAAAAAGTTCCCACCGAGAGTCAAAATTCGTACATTGACGGTAGTTTGACCAAAAAATTCCCACCGAGAGTTGAATTTCGTATGTAGGCGATAATTTGATGAAAAAAGTTACAACCTAGTTTAAAAATTCGTTTATTGACGAATGTTTGACAAAAAGATATCAACCAATAGATAAAATTTGAAAATTGACAGTAGTTTGAAGAAAAAAGTGCCCACCGAGAGTTAAAATTCGTACATTGACGGTAGCTTGACCAAAAAATTCCCACCGAGAGTTAAATTTCGTATATAGGCGATAGTTTGAAGGAAAAAATTCCAACCTAGTATTAAAATTCGTTTATTTACAATTGTTTAACAAAAAGATCTCAACCAATATTTAAAATCTGAATATTGACAGTAGTTTGAAGAGAAAAGTGCCCACCGAGAGTTAAAATTCGTACATTGACGGTAGTTTGACCAAAAAATTCCTGCCGAGAGTTAAATTTCGTATATGTGATAGTTTGAAGAAAAAAATTCCAACCTAGTATTAAAATTCGTTTATTTGCAATTGCTTAACAAAAACATCTCAAACAATAGTTAAAATTTGAGTATTGACAGTAGTTTGAAGAAAAAAGTTCCCATCGAGAGTCAAAATTCGTACATTGACGGTAGTTTGACCAAAAAATTCCCACCGAGAGTTGAATTTCGTATGTAGGCGATAATTTGATGAAAAAAGTTACAACCTAGTTTAAAAATTCGTTTATTGACGAATGTTTGACAAAAAGATATCAACCAATAGATAAAATTTGAATATTGACAGTAGTTTGAAGAAAAAAGTGCCCACCGTGAGTTAAAATTCGAACATTGATGGTAGCTTGACCAAAAAATTCCTGCCGAGAGTTAAATTTCGTATATGCGATAGTTTGAAGAAAAAAATTCCAACCTAGTATTAAAATTCGTTTATTTGCAATTGTTTAACAAAAAGATCTCAAACAATAGTTAAAATTTGAGTATTGACAGTAGTTTGAAGAAAAAAGTTCCCACCGAGAGTCAAAATTCGTACATTGACGGTAGTTTGACCAAAAAATTCCCACCGAGAGTTGAATTTCGTATGTAGGCGATAATTTGATGAAAAAAGTTACAACCTAGTTTAAAAATTCGTTTATTGACGAATGTTTGACAAAAAGATATCAACCAATAGATAAAATTTGAATATTGACAGTAGTTTGAAGAAAAAAGTGCCCACCGAGAGTTAAAATTCGTACATTGACGGTAGTTTGACCAAAAAATTCCTGCCGAGAGTTAAATTTCGTATATGTGATAGTTTGAAGAAAAAAATTCCAACCTAGTATTAAAATTCGTTTACTTGCAATTGTTTAACAAAAAGATCTCAAACAATAGTTAAAATTTGAGTATTGACAGTAGTTTGAAGAAAAAAGTGCCCACCGAGAGTTAAAATTCGTACATTGACGGTAGCTTGACCAAAAAATTCCCACCGAGAGTTAAATTTCGTATATAGGCGATAGTTTGAAGGAAAAAATTCCAACCTAGTATTAAAATTCGTTTATTTACAATTGTTTAACAAAAAGATCTCAACCAATATTTAAAATCTGAATATTGACAGTAGTTTGAAGAGAAAAGTGCCCACCGAGAGTTAAAATTCGTACATTGACGGTAGTTTGACCAAAAAATTCCTGCCGAGAGTTAAATTTCGTATATGTGATAGTTAGAAGAAAAAAATTCCAACCTAGTATTAAAATTCGTTTATTTGCAATTGTTTAACAAAAAGATCTCAAACAATAGTTAAAATTTGAGTATTGACAGTAGTTTGAAGAAAAAAGTTCCCACCGAGAGTCAAAATTCGTACATTGACAGTAGTTTGACCAAAAAATTCCCACCGAGAGTTGAATTTCGTATGTAGGCGATAATTTGATGAAAAAAGTTACAACCTAGTTTAAAAATTCGTTTATTGACGAATGTTTGACAAAAAGATATCAACCAATAGATAAAATTTGAATATTGACAGTAGTTTGAAGAAAAAAGTGCCCACCGAGAGTTAAAATTCGTACATTGACGGTAGTTTGACCAAAAAATTCCTGCCGAGAGTTAAATTTCGTATATGTGATAGTTTGAAGAAAAAAATTCCAACCTAGTATTAAAATTCGTTTATTTGCAATTGTTTAACAAAAAGATCTCAAACAATAGTTAAAATTTGAGTATTGACAGTAGTTTGAAGAAAAAAGTTCCCACCGAGAGTCAAAATTCGTACATTGACGGTAGTTTGACCAAAAAATTCCCACCGAGAGTTGAATTTCGTATGTAGGCGATAATTTGATGAAAAAAGTTACAACCTAGTTTAAAAATTCGTTTATTGACGAATGTTTGACAAAAAGATATCAACCAATAGATAAAATTTGAAAATTGACAGTAGTTTGAAGAAAAAAGTGCCCACCGAGAGTTAAAATTCGTACATTGACGGTAGCTTGACCAAAAAATTCCCACCGAGAGTTAAATTTCGTATATAGGCGATAGTTTGAAGGAAAAAATTCCAACCTAGTATTAAAATTCGTTTATTTACAATTGTTTAACAAAAAGATCTCAACCAATATTTAAAATCTGAATATTGACAGTAGTTTGAAGAGAAAAGTGCCCACCGAGAGTTAAAATTCGTACATTGACGGTAGTTTGACCAAAAAATTCCTGCCGAGAGTTAAATTTCGTATATGTGATAGTTAGAAGAAAAAAATTCCAACCTAGTATTAAAATTCGTTTATTTGCAATTGTTTAACAAAAAGATCTCAAACAATAGTTAAAATTTGAGTATTGACAGTAGTTTGAAGAAAAAAGTTCCCACCGAGAGTCAAAATTCGTACATTGACAGTAGTTTGACCAAAAAATTCCCACCGAGAGTTGAATTTCGTATGTAGGCGATAATTTGATGAAAAAAGTTACAACCTAGTTTAAAAATTCGTTTATTGACGAATGTTTGACAAAAAGATATCAACCAATAGATAAAATTTGAATATTGACAGTAGTTTGAAGAAAAAAGTGCCCACCGAGAGTTAAAATTCGTACATTGACGGTAGTTTGACCAAAAAATTCCTGCCGAGAGTTAAATTTCGTATATGTGATAGTTTGAAGAAAAAAATTCCAACCTAGTATTAAAATTCGTTTATTTGCAATTGTTTAACAAAAAGATCTCAAACAATAGTTAAAATTTGAGTATTGACAGTAGTTTGAAGAGAAAAGTGCCCACCGAGAGTTAAAATTCGTACATTGACGGTAGTTTGACCAAAAAATTCCTGCCGAGAGTTAAATTTCGTATATGTGATAGTTTGAAGAAAAAAATTCCAACCTAGTATTAAAATTCGTTTATTTGCAATTGTTTAACAAAAAGATCTCAAACAATAGTTAAAATTTGAGTATTGACAGTAGTTTGAAGAAAAAAGTTCCCACCGAGAGTCAAAATTCGTACATTGACGGTAGTTTGACCAAAAAATTCCCACCGAGAGTTGAATTTCGTATGTAGGCGATAATTTGATGAAAAAAGTTACAACCTAGTTTAAAAATTCGTTTATTGACGAATGTTTGACAAAAAGATATCAACCAATAGATAAAATTTGAATATTGACAGTAGTTTGAAGAAAAAAGTGCCCACCGTGAGTTAAAATTCGAACATTGATGGTAGCTTGACCAAAAAATTCCTGCCGAGAGTTAAATTTCGTATATAGGCGATAGTTTGAAGGAAAAAATTCCAACCTAGTATTAAAATTCGTTTATTTACAATTGTTTAACAAAAAGATCTCAAACAATAGTTAAAATTTGAGTATTGACAGTAGTTTGAAGAAAAAAGTTCCCACCGAGAGTCAAAATTCGTATATTGACGGTAGTTTGACCAAAAAATTCCCACCGAGAGTTGAATTTCGTATGTAGGCGATAATTTGATGAAAAAAGTTACAACCTAGTTTAAAAATTCGTTTATTGACGAATGTTTGACAAAAAGATATCAACCAATAGATAAAATTTGAAAATTGACAGTAGTTTGAAGAAAAAAGTGCCCACCGAGAGTTAAAATTCGTACATTGACGGTAGCTTGACCAAAAAATTCCCACCGAGAGTTAAATTTCGTATATAGGCGATAGTTTGAAGGAAAAAATTCCAACCTAGTATTAAAATTCGTTTATTTACAATTGTTTAACAAAAAGATCTCAACCAATATTTAAAATCTGAATATTGACAGTAGTTTGAAGAGAAAAGTGCCCACCGAGAGTTAAAATTCGTACATTGACGGTAGTTTGACCAAAAAATTCCTGCCGAGAGTTAAATTTCGTATATGTGATAGTTAGAAGAAAAAAATTCCAACCTAGTATTAAAATTCGTTTATTTGCAATTGTTTAACAAAAAGATCTCAAACAATAGTTAAAATTTGAGTATTGACAGTAGTTTGAAGAAAAAAGTTCCCACCGAGAGTCAAAATTCGTACATTGACAGTAGTTTGACCAAAAAATTCCCACCGAGAGTTGAATTTCGTATGTAGGCGATAATTTGATGAAAAAAGTTACAACCTAGTTTAAAAATTCGTTTATTGACGAATGTTTGACAAAAAGATATCAACCAATAGATAAAATTTGAATATTGACAGTAGTTTGAAGAAAAAAGTGCCCACCGAGAGTTAAAATTCGTACATTGACGGTAGTTTGACCAAAAAATTCCTGCCGAGAGTTAAATTTCGTATATGTGATAGTTTGAAGAAAAAAATTCCAACCTAGTATTAAAATTCGTTTATTTGCAATTGTTTAACAAAAAGATCTCAAACAATAGTTAAAATTTGAGTATTGACAGTAGTTTGAAGAAAAAAGTTCCCACCGAGAGTCAAAATTCGTACATTGACGGTAGTTTGACCAAAAAATTCCCACCGAGAGTTGAATTTCGTATGTAGGCGATAATTTGATGAAAAAAGTTACAACCTAGTTTAAAAATTCGTTTATTGACGAATGTTTGACAAAAAGATATCAACCAATAGATAAAATTTGAAAATTGACAGTAGTTTGAAGAAAAAAGTGCCCACCGAGAGTTAAAATTCGTACATTGACGGTAGCTTGACCAAAAAATTCCCACCGAGAGTTAAATTTCGTATATAGGCGATAGTTTGAAGGAAAAAATTCCAACCTAGTATTAAAATTCGTTTATTTACAATTGTTTAACAAAAAGATCTCAACCAATATTTAAAATCTGAATATTGACAG
Source organism: Xylocopa sonorina (assembly GCF_050948175.1). Taxonomy (NCBI): domain Eukaryota; kingdom Metazoa; phylum Arthropoda; class Insecta; order Hymenoptera; family Apidae; genus Xylocopa; species Xylocopa sonorina. Next base: position 29,899 of record NW_027490807.1, on the reverse strand, counting down.
TAGTTTGAAGAGAAAAGTGCCCACCGAGAGTTAAAATTCGTACATTGACGGTAGTTTGACCAAAAAATTCCTGCCGAGAGTTAAATTTCGTATATGTGATAGTTAGAAGAAAAAAATTCCAACCTAGTATTAAAATTCGTTTATTTGCAATTGTTTAACAAAAAGATCTCAAACAATAGTTAAAATTTGAGTATTGACAGTAGTTTGAAGAAAAAAGTTCCCACCGAGAGTCAAAATTCGTACATTGACAGTAGTTTGACCAAAAAATTCCCACCGAGAGTTGAATTTCGTATGTAGGCGATAATTTGATGAAAAAAGTTACAACCTAGTTTAAAAATTCGTTTATTGACGAATGTTTGACAAAAAGATATCAACCAATAGATAAAATTTGAATATTGACAGTAGTTTGAAGAAAAAAGTGCCCACCGAGAGTTAAAATTCGTACATTGACGGTAGTTTGACCAAAAAATTCCTGCCGAGAGTTAAATTTCGTATATGTGATAGTTTGAAGAAAAAAATTCCAACCTAGTATTAAAATTCGTTTATTTGCAATTGTTTAACAAAAAGATCTCAAACAATAGTTAAAATTTGAGTATTGACAGTAGTTTGAAGAAAAAAGTTCCCACCGAGAGTCAAAATTCGTACATTGACGGTAGTTTGACCAAAAAATTCCCACCGAGAGTTGAATTTCGTATGTAGGCGATAATTTGATGAAAAAAGTTACAACCTAGTTTAAAAATTCGTTTATTGACGAATGTTTGACAAAAAGATATCAACCAATAGATAAAATTTGAAAATTGACAGTAGTTTGAAGAAAAAAGTGCCCACCGAGAGTTAAAATTCGTACATTGACGGTAGCTTGACCAAAAAATTCCCACCGAGAGTTAAATTTCGTATATAGGCGATAGTTTGAAGGAAAAAATTCCAACCTAGTATTAAAATTCGTTTATTTACAATTGTTTAACAAAAAGATCTCAACCAATATTTAAAATCTGAATATTGACAGTAGTTTGAAGAGAAAAGTGCCCACCGAGAGTTAAAATTCGTACATTGACGGTAGTTTGACCAAAAAATTCCTGCCGAGAGTTAAATTTCGTATATGTGATAGTTTGAAGAAAAAAATTCCAACCTAGTATTAAAATTCGTTTATTTGCAATTGCTTAACAAAAACATCTCAAACAATAGTTAAAATTTGAGTATTGACAGTAGTTTGAAGAAAAAAGTTCCCATCGAGAGTCAAAATTCGTACATTGACGGTAGTTTGACCAAAAAATTCCCACCGAGAGTTGAATTTCGTATGTAGGCGATAATTTGATGAAAAAAGTTACAACCTAGTTTAAAAATTCGTTTATTGACGAATGTTTGACAAAAAGGTATCAACCAATATATAAAATTTGAATATTGACAGTAGTTTGAAGAAAAAAGTGCCCACCGTGAGTTAAAATTCGAACATTGATGGTAGCTTGACCAAAAAATTCCTGCCGAGAGTTAAATTTCGTATATGCGATAGTTTGAAGAAAAAAATTCCAACCTAGTATTAAAATTCGTTTATTTGCAATAGTTTAACAAAAAGATCTCAAACAATAGTTAAAATTTGAGTATTGACAGTAGTTTGAAGAAAAAAGTTCCCACCGAGAGTCAAAATTCGTACATTGACGGTAGTTTGACCAAAAAATTCCCACCGAGAGTTGAATTTCGTATGTAGGCGATAATTTGATGAAAAAAGTTACAACCTAGTTTAAAAATTCGTTTATTGACGAATGTTTGACAAAAAGATATCAACCAATAGATAAAATTTGAATATTGACAGTAGTTTGAAGAAAAAAGTGCCCACCGAGAGTTAAAATTCGTACATTGACGGTAGTTTGACCAAAAAATTCCTGCCGAGAGTTAAATTTCGTATATGTGATAGTTTGAAGAAAAAAATTCCAACCTAGTATTAAAATTCGTTTATTTGCAATTGTTTAACAAAAAGATCTCAAACAATAGTTAAAATTTGAGTATTGACAGTAGTTTGAAGAAAAAAGTTCCCACCGAGAGTCAAAATTCGTACATTGACGGTAGTTTGACCAAAAAATTCCCACCGAGAGTTGAATTTCGTATGTAGGCGATAATTTGATGAAAAAAGTTACAACCTAGTTTAAAAATTCGTTTATTGACGAATGTTTGACAAAAAGATATCAACCAATAGATAAAATTTGAATATTGACAGTAGTTTGAAGAAAAAAGTGCCCACCGAGAGTTAAAATTCGTACATTGACGGTAGTTTGACCAAAAAATTCCTGCCGAGAGTTAAATTTCGTATATGTGATAGTTTGAAGAAAAAAATTCCAACCTAGTATTAAAATTCGTTTATTTGCAATTGTTTAACAAAAAGATCTCAAACAATAGTTAAAATTTGAGTATTGACAGTAGTTTGAAGAGAAAAGTGCCCACCGAGAGTTAAAATTCGTACATTGACGGTAGTTTGACCAAAAAATTCCTGCCGAGAGTTAAATTTCGTATATGTGATAGTTTGAAGAAAAAAATTCCAACCTAGTATTAAAATTCGTTTATTTGCAATTGTTTAACAAAAAGATCTCAAACAATAGTTAAAATTTGAGTATTGACAGTAGTTTGAAGAAAAAAGTTCCCACCGAGAGTCAAAATTCGTACATTGACGGTAGTTTGACCAAAAAATTCCCACCGAGAGTTGAATTTCGTATGTAGGCGATAATTTGATGAAAAAAGTTACAACCTAGTTTAAAAATTCGTTTATTGACGAATGTTTGACAAAAAGATATCAACCAATAGATAAAATTTGAATATTGACAGTAGTTTGAAGAAAAAAGTGCCCACCGTGAGTTAAAATTCGAACATTGATGGTAGCTTGACCAAAAAATTCCTGCCGAGAGTTAAATTTCGTATATAGGCGATAGTTTGAAGGAAAAAATTCCAACCTAGTATTAAAATTCGTTTATTTACAATTGTTTAACAAAAAGATCTCAAACAATAGTTAAAATTTGAGTATTGACAGTAGTTTGAAGAAAAAAGTTCCCACCGAGAGTCAAAATTCGTACATTGACGGTAGTTTGACCAAAAAATTCCCACCGAGAGTTGAATTTCGTATGTAGGCGATAATTTGATGAAAAAAGTTACAACCTAGTTTAAAAATTCGTTTATTGACGAATGTTTGACAAAAAGATATCAACCAATAGATAAAATTTGAAAATTGACAGTAGTTTGAAGAAAAAAGTGCCCACCGAGAGTTAAAATTCGTACATTGACGGTAGCTTGACCAAAAAATTCCCACCGAGAGTTAAATTTCGTATATAGGCGATAGTTTGAAGGAAAAAATTCCAACCTAGTATTAAAATTCGTTTATTTACAATTGTTTAACAAAAAGATCTCAACCAATATTTAAAATCTGAATATTGACAGTAGTTTGAAGAGAAAAGTGCCCACCGAGAGTTAAAATTCGTACATTGACGGTAGTTTGACCAAAAAATTCCTGCCGAGAGTTAAATTTCGTATATGTGATAGTTTGAAGAAAAAAATTCCAACCTAGTATTAAAATTCGTTTATTTGCAATTGTTTAACAAAAAGATCTCAAACAATAGTTAAAATTTGAGTATTGACAGTAGTTTGAAGAAAAAAGTTCCCATCGAGAGTCAAAATTCGTACATTGACGGTAGTTTGACCAAAAAATTCCCACCGAGAGTTGAATTTCGTATGTAGGCGATAATTTGATGAAAAAAGTTACAACCTAGTTTAAAAATTCGTTTATTGACGAATGTTTGACAAAAAGATATCAACCAATAGATAAAATTTGAATATTGACAGTAGTTTGAAGAAAAATGTGCCCACCGTGAGTTAAAATTCGAACATTGATGGTAGCTTGACCAAAAAATTCCTGCCGAGAGTTAAATTTCGTATATAGGCGATAGTTTGAAGGAAAAAATTCCAACCTAGTATTAAAATTCGTTTATTTACAATTGTTTAACAAAAAGATCTCAAACAATAGTTAAAATTTGAGTATTGACAGTAGTTTGAAGAAAAAAGTTCCCACCGAGAGTCAAAATTCGTACATTGACGGTAGTTTGACCAAAAAATTCCCACCGAGAGTTGAATTTCGTATGTAGGCGATAATTTGATGAAAAAAGTTACAACCTAGTTTAAAAATTCGTTTATTGACGAATGTTTGACAAAAAGATATCAACCAATAGATAAAATTTGAATATTGACAGTAGTTTGAAGAAAAAAGTGCCCACCGAGGGTTAAAATTCGTACATTGACGGTAGCTTGACCAAAAAATTCCCACCGAGAGTTAAATTTCGTATATAGGCGATAGGTTGAAGGAAAAAATTCCAACCTAGTATTAAAATTCGTCTATTGACGATTGTTGACAAAAAGATTTCAACCAATAGTTAAAATATGAATATTGACAGTAGTTTGAAGAAAAAAGTGCCCACCGAAAGTTAAAATTTGAACATTGATGGTAGCTTGACCAAAAAATTCCTACCGAGAGTTAAATTTCGTATATGTGATAGTTTGAAGAAAAAAATTCCAACCTAGTATTAAAATTCGTTTATTTGCAATTGTTTAACAAAAAGATCTCAAACAATAGTTAAAATTTGAGTATTGACAGTAGTTTGAAGAAAAAAGTTCCCACCGAAAGTCAAAATTCGTACATTGACGGTAGTTTGACCAAAAAATTCCCACCGAGAGTTGAATTTCGTATGTAGGCGATAATTTGATGAAAAAAGTTACAACCTAGTTTAAAAATTCGTTTATTGACGAATGTTTGACAAAAAGATATCAACCAATAGATAAAATTTGAATATTGACAGTAGTTTGAAGAAAAAAGTGCCCACCGAGGGTTAAAATTCGTACATTGACGGTAGCTTGACCAAAAAATTCCCACCGAGAGTTAAATTTCGTATATAGGCGATAGTTTGAAGGAAAAAATTCCAACCTAGTATTAAAATTCGTCTATTGACGATTGTTGACAAAAAGATTTCAACCAATAGTTAAAATATGAATATTGACAGTAGTTTGAAGAAAAAAGTGCCCACCGAAAGTTAAAATTTGAACATTGACGGTAGCTTGACCAAAAAATTCCTACCGAGAGTTAAATTTCGTATATGCGATAGTTTGAAGAAAAAAATTCCAACCTAGTATTAAAATTCCTTTATTTGCAATTGTTTAACAAAAAGATCTCAAACAATAGTTAAAATTTGAGTATTGACAGTAGTTTGAAGAAAAAAGTTCCCACCGAGAGTCAAAATTCGTACATTGACGGTAGTTTGACCAAAAAATTCCCACCGAGAGTTGAATTTCGTATGTAGGCGATAATTTGATGAAAAAAGTTACAACCTAGTTTAAAAATTCGTTTATTGACGAATGTTTGACAAAAAGATATCAACCAATAGATAAAATTTGAATATTGACAGTAGTTTGAAGAAAAAAGTGCCCACCGTGAGTTAAAATTCGAACATTGATGGTAGCTTGACCAAAAAATTCCTGCCGAGAGTTAAATTTCGTATATGCGATAGTTTGAAGAAAAAAATTCCAACCTAGTATTAAAATTCGTTTATTTGCAATTGTTTAACAAAAAGATCTCAAACAATAGTTAAAATTTGAGTATTGACAGTAGTTTGAAGAGAAAAGTGCCCACCGAGAGTTAAAATTCGTACATTGACGGTAGTTTGACCAAAAAATTCCTGCCGAGAGTTAAATTTCGTATATGTGATAGTTTGAAGAAAAAAATTCCAACCTAGTATTAAAATTCGTTTATTTGCAATTGTTTAACAAAGAGATCTCAAACAATAGTTAAAATTTGAGTATTGACAGTAGTTTGAAGAAAAAAGTTCCCACCGAGAGTCAAAATTCGTACATTGACGGTAGTTTGACCAAAAAATTCCCACCGAGAGTTGAATTTCGTATGTAGGCGATAATTTGATGAAAAAAGTTACAACCTAGTTTAAAAATTCGTTTATTGACGAATGTTTGACAAAAAGATATCAACCAATAGATAAAATTTGAAAATTGACAGTAGTTTGAAGAAAAAAGTGCCCACCGAGAGTTAAAATTCGTACATTGACGGTAGCTTGACCAAAAAATTCCCACCGAGAGTTAAATTTCGTATATAGGCGATAGTTTGAAGGAAAAAATTCCAACCTAGTATTAAAATTCGTTTATTTACAATTGTTTAACAAAAAGATCTCAACCAATATTTAAAATCTGAATATTGACAGTAGTTTGAAGAGAAAAGTGCCCACCGAGAGTTAAAATTCGTACATTGACGGTAGTTTGACCAAAAAATTCCTGCCGAGAGTTAAATTTCGTATATGTGATAGTTTGAAGAAAAAAATTCCAACCTAGTATTAAAATTCGTTTATTTGCAATTGTTTAACAAAAAGATCTCAAACAATAGTTAAAATTTGAATATTGACAGTAGTTTGAAGAAAAAAGTGCCCACCGTGAGTTAAAATTCGAACATTGATGGTAGCTTGACCAAAAAATTCCTGCCGAGAGTTAAATTTCGTATATGCGATAGTTTGAAGAAAAAAATTCCAACCTAGTATTAAAATTCGTTTATTTGCAATTGTTTAACAAAAAGATCTCAAACAATAGTTAAAATTTGAGTATTGACAGTAGTTTGAAGAAAAAAGTTCCCACCGAGAGTCAAAATTCGTACATTGACGGTAGTTTGACCAAAAAATTCCCACCGAGAGTTGAATTTCGTATGTAGGCGATAATTTGATGAAAAAAGTTACAACCTAGTTTAAAAATTCGTTTATTGACGAATGTTTGACAAAAAGATATCAACCAATAGATAAAATTTGAATATTGACAGTAGTTTGAAGAAAAAAGTGCCCACCGAGAGTTAAAATTCGTACATTGACGGTAGTTTGACCAAAAAATTCCTGCCGAGAGTTAAATTTCGTATATGTGATAGTTTGAAGAAAAAAATTCCAACCTAGTATTAAAATTCGTTTATTTGCAATTGTTTAACAAAAAGATCTCAAACAATAGTTAAAATTTGAGTATTGACAGTAGTTTGAAGAAAAAAGTTCCCACCGAGAGTCAAAATTCGTACATTGACGGTAGTTTGACCAAAAAATTCCCACCGAGAGTTGAATTTCGTATGTAGGCGATAATTTGATGAAAAAAGTTACAACCTAGTTTAAAAATTCGTTTATTGACGAATGTTTGACAAAAAGATATCAACCAATAGATAAAATTTGAATATTGACAGTAGTTTGAAGAAAAAAGTGCCCACCGTGAGTTAAAATTCGAACATTGATGGTAGCTTGACCAAAAAATTCCTGCCGAGAGTTAAATTTCGTATATGCGATAGTTTGAAGAAAAAAATTCCAACCTAGTATTAAAATTCGTTTATTTGCAATTGTTTAACAAAAAGATCTCAAACAATAGTTAAAATTTGAGTATTGACAGTAGTTTGAAGAGAAAAGTGCCCACCGAGAGTTAAAATTCGTACATTGACGGTAGTTTGACCAAAAAATTCCTGCCGAGAGTTAAATTTCGTATATGTGATAGTTTGAAGAAAAAAATCCAACCTAGTATTAAAATTCGTTTATTTGCAATTGTTTAACAAAGAGATCTCAAACAATAGTTAAAATTTGAGTATTGACAGTAGTTTGAAGAAAAAAGTTCCCACCGAGAGTCAAAATTCGTACATTGACGGTAGTTTGACCAAAAAATTCCCACCGAGAGTTGAATTTCGTATGTAGGCGATAATTTGATGAAAAAAGTTACAACCTAGTTTAAAAATTCGTTTATTGACGAATGTTTGACAAAAAGATATCAACCAATAGATAAAATTTGAAAATTGACAGTAGTTTGAAGAAAAAAGTGCCCACCGAGAGTTAAAATTCGTACATTGACGGTAGCTTGACCAAAAAATTCCCACCGAGAGTTAAATTTCGTATATAGGCGATAGTTTGAAGGAAAAAATTCCAACCTAGTATTAAAATTCGTTTATTTACAATTGTTTAACAAAAAGATCTCAACCAATATTTAAAATCTGAATATTGACAGTAGTTTGAAGAGAAAAGTGCCCACCGAGAGTTAAAATTCGTACATTGACGGTAGTTTGACCAAAAAATTCCTGCCGAGAGTTAAATTTCGTATATGTGATAGTTTGAAGAAAAAAATTCCAACCTAGTATTAAAATTCGTTTATTTGCAATTGTTTAACAAAAAGATCTCAAACAATAGTTAAAATTTGAATATTGACAGTAGTTTGAAGAAAAAAGTGCCCACCGTGAGTTAAAATTCGAACATTGATGGTAGCTTGACCAAAAAATTCCTGCCGAGAGTTAAATTTCGTATATGCGATAGTTTGAAGAAAAAAATTCCAACCTAGTATTAAAATTCGTTTATTTGCAATTGTTTAACAAAAAGATCTCAAACAATAGTTAAAATTTGAGTATTGACAGTAGTTTGAAGAAAAAAGTTCCCACCGAGAGTCAAAATTCGTACATTGACGGTAGTTTGACCAAAAAATTCCCACCGAGAGTTGAATTTCGTATGTAGGCGATAATTTGATGAAAAAAGTTACAACCTAGTTTAAAAATTCGTTTATTGACGAATGTTTGACAAAAAGATATCAACCAATAGATAAAATTTGAATATTGACAGTAGTTTGAAGAAAAAAGTGCCCACCGAGAGTTAAAATTCGTACATTGACGGTAGTTTGACCAAAAAATTCCTGCCGAGAGTTAAATTTCGTATATGTGATAGTTTGAAGAAAAAAATTCCAACCTAGTATTAAAATTCGTTTATTTGCAATTGTTTAACAAAAAGATCTCAAACAATAGTTAAAATTTGAGTATTGACAGTAGTTTGAAGAAAAAAGTTCCCACCGAGAGTCAAAATTCGTACATTGACGGTAGTTTGACCAAAAAATTCCCACCGAGAGTTGAATTTCGTATGTAGGCGATAATTTGATGAAAAAAGTTACAACCTAGTTTAAAAATTCGTTTATTGACGAATGTTTGACAAAAAGATATCAACCAATAGATAAAATTTGAATATTGACAGTAGTTTGAAGAAAAAAGTGCCCACCGAGAGTTAAAATTCGTACATTGACGGTAGTTTGACCAAAAAATTCCTGCCGAGAGTTAAATTTCGTATATCTGATAGTTTGAAGAAAAAAATTCCAACCTAGTATTAAAATTCGTTTATTTGCAATTGTTTAACAAAAAGATCTCAAACAATAGTTAAAATTTGAGTATTGACAGTAGTTTGAAGAAAAAAGTTCCCACCGAGAGTCAAAATTCGTACATTGACGGTAGTTTGACCAAAAAATTCCCACCGAGAGTTGAATTTCGTATGTAGGCGATAATTTGATGAAAAAAGTTACAACCTAGTTTAAAAATTCGTTTATTGACGAATGTTTGACAAAAAGATATCAACCAATAGATAAAATTTGAAAATTGACAGTAGTTTGCAGAAAAAAGTGCCCACCGAGAGTTAAAATTCGTACATTGACGGTAGCTTGACCAAAAAATTCCCACCGAGAGTTAAATTTCGTATATAGGCGATAGTTTGAAGGAAAAAATTCCAACCTAGTATTAAAATTCGTTTATTTACAATTGTTTAACAAAAAGATCTCAACCAATATTTAAAATCTGAATATTGACAGTAGTTTGAAGAGAAAAGTGCCCACCGAGAGTTAAAATTCGTACATTGACGGTAGTTTGACCAAAAAATTCCTGCCGAGAGTTAAATTTCGTATATGTGATAGTTTGAAGAAAAAAATTCCAACCTAGTATTAAAATTCGTTTATTTGCAATTGTTTAACAAAAAGATCTCAAACAATAGTTAAAATTTGAGTATTGACAGTAGTTTGAAGAAAAAAGTTCCCACCGAGAGTCAAAATTCGTACATTGACGGTAGTTTGACCAAAAAATTCCCACCGAGAGTTGAATTTCGTATGTAGGCGATAATTTGATGAAAAAAGTTACAACCTAGTTTAAAAATTCGTTTATTGACGAATGTTTGACAAAAAGATATCAACCAATAGATAAAATTTGAAAATTGACAGTAGTTTGAAGAAAAAAGTGCCCACCGAGAGTTAAAATTCGTACATTGACGGTAGCTTGACCAAAAAATTCCCACCGAGAGTTAAATTTCGTATATAGGCGATAGTTTGAAGGAAAAAATTCCAACCTAGTATTAAAATTCGTTTATTTACAATTGTTTAACAAAAAGATCTCAACCAATATTTAAAATCTGAATATTGACAGTAGTTTGAAGAGAAAAGTGCCCACCGAGAGTTAAAATTCGTACATTGACGGTAGTTTGACCAAAAAATTCCTGCCGAGAGTTAAATTTCGTATATGTGATAGTTTGAAGAAAAAAATTCCAACCTAGTATTAAAATTCGTTTATTTGCAATTGTTTAACAAAAAGATCTCAAACAATAGTTAAAATTAGAGTATTGACAGTAGTTTGAAGAAAAAAGTTCCCATCGAGAGTCAAAATTCGTACATTGACGGTAGTTTGACCAAAAAATTCCCACCGAGAGTTGAATTTCGTATGTAGGCGATAATTTGATGAAAAAAGTTACAACCTAGTTTAAAAATTCGTTTATTGACGAATGTTTGACAAAAAGATATCAACCAATAGATAAAATTTGAATATTGACAGTAGTTTGAAGAAAAAAGTGCCCACCGTGAGTTAAAATTCGAACATTGATGGTAGCTTGACCAAAAAATTCCTGCCGAGAGTTAAATTTCGTATATAGGCGATAGTTTGAAGGAAAAAATTCCAACCTAGTATTAAAATTCGTTTATTTACAATTGTTTAACAAAAAGATCTCAAACAATAGTTAAAATTTGAGTATTGACAGTAGTTTGAAGAAAAAAGTTCCCACCGAGAGTCAAAATTCGTACATTGACGGTAGTTTGACCAAAAAATTCCCACCGAGAGTTGAATTTCGTATGTAGGCGATAATTTGATGAAAAAAGTTACAACCTAGTTTAAAAATTCGTTTATTGACGAATGTTTGACAAAAAGATATCAACCAATAGATAAAATTTGAATATTGACAGTAGTTTGAAGAAAAAAGTGCCCACCGTGAGTTAAAATTCGAACATTGATGGTAGCTTGACCAAAAAATTCCTGCCGAGAGTTAAATTTCGTATATGCGATAGTTTGAAGAAAAAAATTCCAACCCAGTATTAAAATTCGTTTATTTGCAATTGTTTAACAAAAAGATCTCAAACAATAGTTAAAATTTGAGTATTGACAGTAGTTTGAAGAAAAAAGTTCCCACCGAGAGTCAAAATTCGTACATTGACGGTAGTTTGACCAAAAAATTCCCACCGAGAGTTGAATTTCGTATGTAGGCGATAATTTGATGAAAAAAGTTACAACCTAGTTTAAAAATTCGTTTATTGACGAATGTTTGACAAAAAGATATCAACCAATAGATAAAATTTGAATATTGACAGTAGTTTGAAGAAAAAAGTGCCCACCGAGAGTTAAAATTCGTACATTGACGGTAGTTTGACCAAAAAATTCCTGCCGAGAGTTAAATTTCGTATATGTGATAGTTTGAAGAAAAAAATTCCAACCTAGTATTAAAATTCGTTTATTTGCAATTGTTTAACAAAAAGATCTCAAACAATAGTTAAAATTTGAGTATTGACAGTAGTTTGAAGAAAAAAGTTCCCACCGAGAGTCAAAATTCGTACATTGACGGTAGTTTGACCAAAAAATTCCCACCGAGAGTTGAATTTCGTATGTAGGCGATAATTTGATGAAAAAAGTTACAACCTAGTTTAAAAATTCGTTTATTGACGAATGTTTGACAAAAAGATATCAACCAATAGATAAAATTTGAATATTGACAGTAGTTTGAAGAAAAAAGTGCCCACCGAGAGTTAAAATTCGTACATTGACGGTAGATTGACCAAAAAATTCCTGCCGAGAGTTAAATTTCGTATATGTGATAGTTTGAAGAAAAAAATTCCAACCTAGTATTAAAATTCGTTTATTTGCAATTGTTTAACAAAAAGATCTCAAACAATAGTTAAAATTTGAGTATTGACAGTAGTTTGAAGAAAAAAGTTCCCACCGAGAGTCAAAATTCGTACATTGACGGTAGTTTGACCAAAAAATTCCCACCGAGAGTTGAATTTCGTATGTAGGCGATAATTTGATGAAAAAAGTTACAACCTAGTTTAAAAATTCGTTTATTGACGAATGTTTGACAAAAAGATATCAACCAATAGATAAAATTTGAAAATTGACAGTAGTTTGCAGAAAAAAGTGCCCACCGAGAGTTAAAATTCGTACATTGACGGTAGCTTGACCAAAAAATTCCCACCGAGAGTTAAATTTCGTATATAGGCGATAGTTTGAAGGAAAAAATTCCAACTAGTATTAAAATTCGTTTATTTACAATTGTTTAACAAAAAGATCTCAACCAATATTTAAAATCTGAATATTGACAGTAGTTTGAAGAGAAAAGTGCCCACCGAGAGTTAAAATTCGTACATTGACGGTAGTTTGACCAAAAAATTCCTGCCGAGAGTTAAATTTCGTATATGTGATAGTTTGAAGAAAAAAATTCCAACCTAGTATTAAAATTCGTTTATTTGCAATTGTTTAACAAAAAGATCTCAAACAATAGTTAAAATTTGAGTATTGACAGTAGTTTGAAGAAAAAAGTTCCCACCGAGAGTCAAAATTCGTACATTGACGGTAGTTTGACCAAAAAATTCCCACCGAGAGTTGAATTTCGTATGTAGGCGATAATTTGATGAAAAAAGTTACAACCTAGTTTAAAAATTCGTTTATTGACGAATGTTTGACAAAAAGATATCAACCAATAGATAAAATTTGAATATTGACAGTAGTTTGAAGAAAAAAGTGCCCACCGAGAGTTAAAATTCGTACATTGACGGTAGTTTGACCAAAAAATTCCTGCCGAGAGTTAAATTTCGTATATGTGATAGTTTGAAGAAAAAAATTCCAACCTAGTATTAAAATTCGTTTATTTGCAATTGTTTAACAAAAAGATCTCAAACAATAGTTAAAATTTGAGTATTGACAGTAGTTTGAAGAAAAAAGTTCCCACCGAGAGTCAAAATTCGTACATTGACGGTAGTTTGACCAAAAAATTCCCACCGAGAGTTGAATTTCGTATGTAGGCGATAATTTGATGAAAAAAGTTACAACCTAGTTTAAAAATTCGTTTATTGACGAATGTTTGACAAAAAGATATCAACCAATAGATAAAATTTGAATATTGACAGTAGTTTGAAGAAAAAAGTGCCCACCGAGAGTTAAAATTCGTACATTGACGGTAGTTTGACCAAAAAATTCCTGCCGAGAGTTAAATTTCGTATATCTGATAGTTTGAAGAAAAAAATTCCAACCTAGTATTAAAATTCGTTTATTTGCAATTGTTTAACAAAAAGATCTCAAACAATAGTTAAAATTTGAGTATTGACAGTAGTTTGAAGAAAAAAGTTCCCACCGAGAGTCAAAATTCGTACATTGACGGTAGTTTGACCAAAAAATTCCCACCGTGAGTTGAATTTCGTATGTAGGCGATAATTTGATGAAAAAAGTTACAACCTAGTTTAAAAATTCGTTTATTGACGAATGTTTGACAAAAAGATATCAACCAATAGATAAAATTTGAAAGTTGACAGTAGTTTGCAGAAAAAAGTGCCCACCGAGAGTTAAAATTCGTACATTGACGGTAGCTTGACCAAAAAATTCCCACCGAGAGTTAAATTTCGTATATAGGCGATAGTTTGAAGGAAAAAATTCCAACCTAGTATTAAAATTCGTTTATTTACAATTGTTTAACAAAAAGATCTCAACCAATATTTAAAATCTGAATATTGACAGTAGTTTGAAGAGAAAAGTGCCCACCGAGAGTTAAAATTCGTACATTGACGGTAGTTTGACCAAAAAATTCCTGCCGAGAGTTAAATTTCGTATATGTGATAGTTTGAAGAAAAAAATTCCAACCTAGTATTAAAATTCGTTTATTTGCAATTGTTTAACAAAAAGATCTCAAACAATAGTTAAAATTTGAGTATTGACAGTAGTTTGAAGAAAAAAGTTCCCACCGAGAGTCAAAATTCGTACATTGACGGTAGTTTGACCAAAAAATTCCCACCGAGAGTTGAATTTCGTATGTAGGCGATAATTTGATGAAAAAAGTTACAACCTAGTTTAAAAATTCGTTTATTGACGAATGTTTGACAAAAAGATATCAACCAATAGATAAAATTTGAAAATTGACAGTAGTTTGAAGAAAAAAGTGCCCACCGAGAGTTAAAATTCGTACATTGACGGTAGCTTGACCAAAAAATTCCCACCGAGAGTTAAATTTCGTATATAGGCGATAGTTTGAAGGAAAAAATTCCAACCTAGTATTAAAATTCGTTTATTTACAATTGTTTAACAAAAAGATCTCAACCAATATTTAAAATCTGAATATTGACAGTAGTTTGAAGAGAAAAGTGCCCACCGAGAGTTAAAATTCGTACATTGACGGTAGTTTGACCAAAAAATTCCTGCCGAGAGTTAAATTTCGTATATGTGATAGTTTGAAGAAAAAAATTCCAACCTAGTATTAAAATTCGTTTATTTGCAATTGTTTAACAAAAAGATCTCAAACAATAGTTAAAATTAGAGTATTGACAGTAGTTTGAAGAAAAAAGTTCCCATCGAGAGTCAAAATTCGTACATTGACGGTAGTTTGACCAAAAAATTCCCACCGAGAGTTGAATTTCGTATGTAGGCGATAATTTGATGAAAAAAGTTACAACCTAGTTTAAAAATTCGTTTATTGACGAATGTTTGACAAAAAGATATCAACCAATAGATAAAATTTGAATATTGACAGTAGTTTGAAGAAAAAAGTGCCCACCGTGAGTTAAAATTCGAACATTGATGGTAGCTTGACCAAAAAATTCCTGCCGAGAGTTAAATTTCGTATATAGGCGATAGTTTGAAGGAAAAAATTCCAACCTAGTATTAAAATTCGTTTATTTACAATTGTTTAACAAAAAGATCTCAAACAATAGTTAAAATTTGAGTATTGACAGTAGTTTGAAGAAAAAAGTTCCCACCGAGAGTCAAAATTCGTACATTGACGGTAGTTTGACCAAAAAATTCCCACCGAGAGTTGAATTTCGTATGTAGGCGATAATTTGATGAAAAAAGTTACAACCTAGTTTAAAAATTCGTTTATTGACGAATGTTTGACAAAAAGATCTCAAACAATAGTTAAAATTTGAGTATTGACAGTAGTTTGAAGAAAAAAGTTCCCACCGAGAGTCAAAATTCGTACATTGACGGTAGTTTGACCAAAAAATTCCCACCGAGAGTTGAATTTCGTATGTAGGCGATAATTTGATGAAAAAAGTTACAACCTAGTTTAAAAATTCGTTTATTGACGAATGTTTGACAAAAAGATATCAACCAATAGATAAAATTTGAATATTGACAGTAGTTTGAAGAAAAAAGTGCCCACCGTGAGTTAAAATTCGAACATTGATGGTAGCTTGACCAAAAAATTCCTGCCGAGAGTTAAATTTCGTATATGCGATAGTTTGAAGAAAAAAATTCCAACCCAGTATTAAAATTCGTTTATTTGCAATTGTTTAACAAAAAGATCTCAAACAATAGTTAAAATTTGAGTATTGACAGTAGTTTGAAGAAAAAAGTTCCCACCGAGAGTCAAAATTCGTACATTGACGGTAGTTTGACCAAAAAATTCCCACCGAGAGTTGAATTTCGTATGTAGGCGATAATTTGATGAAAAAAGTTACAACCTAGTTTAAAAATTCGTTTATTGACGAATGTTTGACAAAAAGATATCAACCAATAGATAAAATTTGAAAATTGACAGTAGTTTGCAGAAAAAAGTGCCCACCGAGAGTTAAAATTCGTACATTGACGGTAGCTTGACCAAAAAATTCCCACCGAGAGTTAAATTTCGTATATAGGCGATAGTTTGAAGGAAAAAATTCCAACTAGTATTAAAATTCGTTTATTTACAATTGTTTAACAAAAAGATCTCAACCAATATTTAAAATCTGAATATTGACAGTAGTTTGAAGAGAAAAGTGCCCACCGAGAGTTAAAATTCGTACATTGACGGTAGTTTGACCAAAAAATTCCTGCCGAGAGTTAAATTTCGTATATGTGATAGTTTGAAGAAAAAAATTCCAACCTAGTATTAAAATTCGTTTATTTGCAATTGTTTAACAAAAAGATCTCAAACAATAGTTAAAATTTGAGTATTGACAGTAGTTTGAAGAAAAAAGTTCCCACCGAGAGTCAAAATTCGTACATTGACGGTAGTTTGACCAAAAAATTCCCACCGAGAGTTGAATTTCGTATGTAGGCGATAATTTGATGAAAAAAGTTACAACCTAGTTTAAAAATTCGTTTATTGACGAATGTTTGACAAAAAGATATCAACCAATAGATAAAATTTGAATATTGACAGTAGTTTGAAGAAAAAAGTGCCCACCGAGGGTTAAAATTCGTACATTGACGGTAGCTTGACCAAAAAATTCCCACCGAGAGTTAAATTTCGTATATAGGCGATAGGTTGAAGGAAAAAATTCCAACCTAGTATTAAAATTCGTCTATTGACGATTGTTGACAAAAAGATTTCAACCAATAGTTAAAATATGAATATTGACAGTAGTTTGAAGAAAAAAGTGCCCACCGAAAGTTAAAATTTGAACATTGATGGTAGCTTGACCAAAAAATTCCTACCGAGAGTTAAATTTCGTATATGTGATAGTTTGAAGAAAAAAATTCCAACCTAGTATTAAAATTCGTTTATTTGCAATTGTTTAACAAAAAGATCTCAAACAATAGTTAAAATTTGAGTATTGACAGTAGTTTGAAGAAAAAAGTTCCCACCGAGAGTCAAAATTCGTACATTGACGGTAGTTTGACCAAAAAATTCCCACCGAGAGTTGAATTTCGTATGTAGGCGATAATTTGATGAAAAAAGTTACAACCTAGTTTAAAAATTCGTTTATTGACGAATGTTTGACAAAAAGATATCAACCAATAGATAAAATTTGAATATTGACAGTAGTTTGAAGAAAAAAGTGCCCACCGAGGGTTAAAATTCGTACATTGACGGTAGCTTGACCAAAAAATTCCCACCGAGAGTTAAATTTCGTATATAGGCGATAGTTTGAAGGAAAAAATTCCAACCTAGTATTAAAATTCGTCTATTGACGATTGTTGACAAAAAGATTTCAACCAATAGTTAAAATATGAATATTGACAGTAGTTTGAAGAAAAAAGTGCCCACCGAAAGTTAAAATTTGAACATTGACGGTAGCTCGACCAAAAAATTCCTACCGAGAGTTAAATTTCGTATATGCGATAGTTTGAAGAAAAAAATTCCAACCTAGTATTAAAATTCCTTTATTTGCAATTGTTTAACAAAAAGATCTCAAACAATAGTTAAAATTTGAGTATTGACAGTAGTTTGAAGAAAAAAGTTCCCACCGAGAGTCAAAATTCGTACATTGACGGTAGTTTGACCAAAAAATTCCCACCGAGAGTTGAATTTCGTATGTAGGCGATAATTTGATGAAAAAAGTTACAACCTAGTTTAAAAATTCGTTTATTGACGAATGTTTGACAAAAAGATATCAACCAATAGATAAAATTTGAAAATTGACAGTAGTTTGAAGAAAAAAGTGCCCACCGAGAGTTAAAATTCGTACATTGACGGTAGCTTGACCAAAAAATTCCCACCGAGAGTTAAATTTCGTATATAGGCGATAGTTTGAAGGAAAAAATTCCAACCTAGTATTAAAATTCGTTTATTTACAATTGTTTAACAAAAAGATCTCAACCAATATTTAAAATCTGAATATTGACAGTAGTTTGAAGAGAAAAGTGCCCACCGAGAGTTAAAATTCGTACATTGACGGTAGTTTGACCAAAAAATTCCTGCCGAGAGTTAAATTTCGTATATGTGATAGTTTGAAGAAAAAAATTCCAACCTAGTATTAAAATTCGTTTATTTGCAATTGTTTAACAAAAAGATCTCAAACAATAGTTAAAATTAGAGTATTGACAGTAGTTTGAAGAAAAAAGTTCCCATCGAGAGTCAAAATTCGTACATTGACGGTAGTTTGACCAAAAAATTCCCACCGAGAGTTGAATTTCGTATGTAGGCGATAATTTGATGAAAAAAGTTACAACCTAGTTTAAAAATTCGTTTATTGACGAATGTTTGACAAAAAGATATCAACCAATAGATAAAATTTGAATATTGACAGTAGTTTGAAGAAAAAAGTGCCCACCGTGAGTTAAAATTCGAACATTGATGGTAGCTTGACCAAAAAATTCCTGCCGAGAGTTAAATTTCGTATATAGGCGATAGTTTGAAGGAAAAAATTCCAACCTAGTATTAAAATTCGTTTATTTACAATTGTTTAACAAAAAGATCTCAAACAATAGTTAAAATTTGAGTATTGACAGTAGTTTGAAGAAAAAAGTTCCCACCGAGAGTCAAAATTCGTACATTGACGGTAGTTTGACCAAAAAATTCCCACCGAGAGTTGAATTCCGTATGTAGGCGATAATTTGATGAAAAAAGTTACAACCTAGTTTAAAAATTCGTTTATTGACGAATGTTTGACAAAAAGATCTCAAACAATAGTTAAAATTTGAGTATTGACAGTAGTTTGAAGAAAAAAGTTCCCACCGAGAGTCAAAATTCGTACATTGACGGTAGTTTGAACAAAAAATTCCCACCGAGAGTTGAATTTCGTATGTAGGCGATAATTTGATGAAAAAAGTTACAACCTAGTTTAAAAATTCGTTTATTGACGAATGTTTGACAAAAAGATATCAACCAATAGATAAAATTTGAATATTGACAGTAGTTTGAAGAAAAAAGTGCCCACCGTGAGTTAAAATTCGAACATTGATGGTAGCTTGACCAAAAAATTCCTGCCGAGAGTTAAATTTCGTATATGCGATAGTTTGAAGAAAAAAATTCCAACCCAGTATTAAAATTCGTTTATTTGCAATTGTTTAACAAAAAGATCTCAAACAATAGTTAAAATTTGAGTATTGACAGTAGTTTGAAGAAAAAAGTTCCCACCGAGAGTCAAAATTCGTACATTGACGGTAGTTTGACCAAAAAATTCCCACCGAGAGTTGAATTTCGTATGTAGGCGATAATTTGATGAAAAAAGTTACAACCTAGTTTAAAAATTCGTTTATTGACGAATGTTTGACAAAAAGATATCAACCAATAGATAAAATTTGAATATTGACAGTAGTTTGAAGAAAAAAGTGCCCACCGAGAGTTAAAATTCGTACATTGACGGTAGTTTGACCAAAAAATTCCTGCCGAGAGTTAAATTTCGTATATGTGATAGTTTGAAGAAAAAAATTCCAACCTAGTATTAAAATTCGTTTATTTGCAATTGTTTAACAAAAAGATCTCAAACAATAGTTAAAATTTGAGTATTGACAGTAGTTTGAAGAAAAAAGTTCCCACCGAGAGTCAAAATTCGTACATTGACGGTAGTTTGACCAAAAAATTCCCACCGAGAGTTGAATTTCGTATGTAGGCGATAATTTGATGAAAAAAGTTACAACCTAGTTTAAAAATTCGTTTATTGACGAATGTTTGACAAAAAGATATCAACCAATAGATAAAATTTGAATATTGACAGTAGTTTGAAGAAAAAAGTGCCCACCGAGGGTTAAAATTCGTACATTGACGGTAGCTTGACCAAAAAATTCCCACCGAGAGTTAAATTTCGTATATGTGATAGTTTGAAGAAAAAAATTCCAACCTAGTATTAAAATTCGTTTATTTGCAATTGTTTAACAAAAAGATCTCAAACAATAGTTAAAATTTGAGTATTGACAGTAGTTTGAAGAAAAAAGTTCCCACCGAGAGTCAAAATTCGTACATTGACGGTAGTTTGACCAAAAAATTCCCACCGAGAGTTGAATTTCGTATGTAGGCGATAATTTGATGAAAAAAGTTACAACCTAGTTTAAAAATTCGTTTATTGACGAATGTTTGACAAAAAGATATCAACCAATAGATAAAATTTGAATATTGACAGTAGTTTGAAGAAAAAAGTGCCCACCGAGGGTTAAAATTCGTACATTGACGGTAGCTTGACCAAAAAATTCCCACCGAGAGTTAAATTTCGTATATAGGCGATAGGTTGAAGGAAAAAATTCCAACCTAGTATTAAAATTCGTCTATTGACGATTGTTGACAAAAAGATTTCAACCAATAGTTAAAATATGAATATTGACAGTAGTTTGAAGAAAAAAGTGCCCACCGAAAGTTAAAATTTGAACATTGATGGTAGCTTGACCAAAAAATTCCTACCGAGAGTTAAATTTCGTATATGTGATAGTTTGAAGAAAAAAATTCCAACCTAGTATTAAAATTCGTTTATTTGCAATTGTTTAACAAAAAGATCTCAAACAATAGTTAAAATTTGAGTATTGACAGTAGTTTGAAGAAAAAAGTTCCCACCGAGAGTCAAAATTCGTACATTGACGGTAGTTTGACCAAAAAATTCCCACCGAGAGTTGAATTTCGTATGTAGGCGATAATTTGATGAAAAAAGTTACAACCTAGTTTAAAAATTCGTTTATTGACGAATGTTTGACAAAAAGATATCAACCAATAGATAAAATTTGAATATTGACAGTAGTTTGAAGAAAAAAGTGCCCACCGAGGGTTAAAATTCGTACATTGACGGTAGCTTGACCAAAAAATTCCCACCGAGAGTTAAATTTCGTATATAGGCGATAGTTTGAAGGAAAAAATTCCAACCTAGTATTAAAATTCGTCTATTGACGATTGTTGACAAAAAGATTTCAACCAATAGTTAAAATATGAATATTGACAGTAGTTTGAAGAAAAAAGTGCCCACCGAAAGTTAAAATTTGAACATTGACGGTAGCTTGACCAAAAAATTCCTACCGAGAGTTAAATTTCGTATATGCGATAGTTTGAAGAAAAAAATTCCAACCTAGTATTAAAATTCCTTTATTTGCAATTGTTTAACAAAAAGATCTCAAACAATAGTTAAAATTTGAGTATTGACAGTAGTTTGAAGAAAAAAGTTCCCACCGAGAGTCAAAATTCGTACATTGACGGTAGTTTGACCAAAAAATTCCCACCGAGAGTTGAATTTCGTATGTAGGCGATAATTTGATGAAAAAAGTTACAACCTAGTTTAAAAATTCGTTTATTGACGAATGTTTGACAAAAAGATATCAACCAATAGATAAAATTTGAATATTGACAGTAGTTTGAAGAAAAAAGTGCCCACCGTGAGTTAAAATTCGAACATTGATGGTAGCTTGACCAAAAAATTCCTGCCGAGAGTTAAATTTCGTATATGCGATAGTTTGAAGAAAAAAATTCCAACCTAGTATTAAAATTCGTTTATTTGCAATTGTTTAACAAAAAGATCTCAAACAATAGTTAAAATTTGAGTATTGACAGTAGTTTGAAGAAAAAAGTTCCCACCGAGAGTCAAAATTCGTACATTGACGGTAGTTTGACCAAAAAATTCCCACCGAGAGTTGAATTTCGTATGTAGGCGATAATTTGATGAAAAAAGTTACAACCTAGTTTAAAAATTCGTTTATTGACGAATGTTTGACAAAAAGATATCAACCAATAGATAAAATTTGAAAATTGACAGTAGTTTGAAGAAAAAAGTGCCCACCGAGAGTTAAAATTCGTACATTGACGGTAGCTTGAACAAAAAATTCCCACCGAGAGTTAAATTTCGTATATAGGCGATAGTTTGAAGAAAAAAATTCCAACCTAGTATTAAAATTCGTTTATTTGCAATTGTTTAACAAAAAGATCTCAAACAATAGTTAAAATTTGAGTATTGACAGTAGTTTGAAGAAAAAAGTTCCCACCGAGAGTCAAAATTCGTACATTGACGGTAGTTTGACCAAAAAATTCCCACCGAGAGTTGAATTTCGTATGTAGGCGATAATTTGATGAAAAAAGTTACAACCTAGTTTAAAAATTCGTTTATTGACGAATGTTTGACAAAAAGATATCAACCAATAGATAAAATTTGAAAATTGACAGTAGTTTGAAGAAAAAAGTGCCCACCGAGAGTTAAAATTCGTACATTGACGGTAGCTTGACCAAAAAATTCCCACCGAGAGTTAAATTTCGTATATAGGCGATAGTTTGAAGGAAAAAATTCCAACCTAGTATTAAAATTCGTTTATTTACAATTGTTTAACAAAAAGATCTCAACCAATATTTAAAATCTGAATATTGACAGTAGTTTGAAGAGAAAAGTGCCCACCGAGAGTTAAAATTCGTACATTGACGGTAGTTTGACCAAAAAATTCCTGCCGAGAGTTAAATTTCGTATATGTGATAGTTTGAAGAAAAAAATTCCAACCTAGTATTAAAATTCGTTTATTTGCAATTGTTTAACAAAAAGATCTCAAACAATAGTTAAAATTTGAGTATTGACAGTAGTTTGAAGAAAAAAGTTCCCATCGAGAGTCAAAATTCGTACATTGACGGTAGTTTGACCAAAAAATTCCCACCGAGAGTTGAATTTCGTATGTAGGCGATAATTTGATGAAAAAAGTTACAACCTAGTTTAAAAATTCGTTTATTGACGAATGTTTGACAAAAAGATATCAACCAATAGATAAAATTTGAATATTGACAGTAGTTTGAAGAAAAAAGTGCCCACCGTGAGTTAAAATTCGAACATTGATGGTAGCTTGACCAAAAAATTCCTGCCGAGAGTTAAATTTCGTATATGCGATAGTTTGAAGAAAAAAATTCCAACCCAGTATTAAAATTCGTTTATTTGCAATTGTTTAACAAAAAGATCTCAAACAATAGTTAAAATTTGAGTATTGACAGTAGTTTGAAGAAAAAAGTTCCCACCGAGAGTCAAAATTCGTACATTGACGGTAGTTTGACCAAAAAATTCCCACCGAGAGTTGAATTTCGTATGTAGGCGATAATTTGATGAAAAAAGTTACAACCTAGTTTAAAAATTCGTTTATTGACGAATGTTTGACAAAAAGATATCAACCAATAGATAAAATTTGAATATTGACAGTAGTTTGAAGAAAAAAGTGCCCACCGAGAGTTAAAATTCGTACATTGACGGTAGTTTGACCAAAAAATTCCTGCCGAGAGTTAAATTTCGTATATGTGATAGTTTGAAGAAAAAAATTCCAACCTAGTATTAAAATTCGTTTATTTGCAATTGTTTAACAAAAAGATCTCAAACAATAGTTAAAATTTGAGTATTGACAGTAGTTTGAAGAAAAAAGTTCCCACCGAGAGTCAAAATTCGTACATTGACGGTAGTTTGACCAAAAAATTCCCACCGAGAGTTGAATTTCGTATGTAGGCGATAATTTGATGAAAAAAGTTACAACCTAGTTTAAAAATTCGTTTATTGACGAATGTTTGACAAAAAGATATCAACCAATAGATAAAATTTGAAAATTGACAGTAGTTTGCAGAAAAAAGTGCCCACCGAGAGTTAAAATTCGTACATTGACGGTAGCTTGACCAAAAAATTCCCACCGAGAGTTAAATTTCGTATATAGGCGATAGTTTGAAGGAAAAAATTCCAACCTAGTATTAAAATTCGTTTATTTACAATTGTTTAACAAAAAGATCTCAACCAATATTTAAAATCTGAATATTGACAGTAGTTTGAAGAGAAAAGTGCCCACCGAGAGTTAAAATTCGTACATTGACGGTAGTTTGACCAAAAAATTCCTGCCGAGAGTTAAATTTCGTATATGTGATAGTTTGAAGAAAAAAATTCCAACCTAGTATTAAAATTCGTTTATTTGCAATTGTTTAACAAAAAGATCTCAAACAATAGTTAAAATTTGAGTATTGACAGTAGTTTGAAGAAAAAAGTTCCCACCGAGAGTCAAAATTCGTACATTGACGGTAGTTTGACCAAAAAATTCCCACCGAGAGTTGAATTTCGTATGTAGGCGATAATTTGATGAAAAAAGTTACAACCTAGTTTAAAAATTCGTTTATTGACGAATGTTTGACAAAAAGATATCAACCAATAGATAAAATTTGAAAATTGACAGTAGTTTGAAGAAAAAAGTGCCCACCGAGAGTTAAAATTCGTACATTGACGGTAGCTTGACCAAAAAATTCCCACCGAGAGTTAAATTTCGTATATAGGCGATAGTTTGAAGGAAAAAATTCCAACCTAGTATTAAAATTCGTTTATTTACAATTGTTTAACAAAAAGATCTCAACCAATATTTAAAATCTGAATATTGACAGTAGTTTGAAGAGAAAAGTGCCCACCGAGAGTTAAAATTCGTACATTGACGGTAGTTTGACCAAAAAATTCCTGCCGAGAGTTAAATTTCGTATATGTGATAGTTTGAAGAAAAAAATTCCAACCTAGTATTAAAATTCGTTTATTTGCAATTGTTTAACAAAAAGATCTCAAACAATAGTTAAAATTTGAGTATTGACAGTAGTTTGAAGAAAAAAGTTCCCATCGAGAGTCAAAATTCGTACATTGACGGTAGTTTGACCAAAAAATTCCCACCGAGAGTTGAATTTCGTATGTAGGCGATAATTTGATGAAAAAAGTTACAACCTAGTTTAAAAATTCGTTTATTGACGAATGTTTGACAAAAAGATATCAACCAATAGATAAAATTTGAATATTGACAGTAGTTTGAAGAAAAAAGTGCCCACCGAGAGTTAAAATTCGTACATTGACGGTAGTTTGACCAAAAAATTCCTGCCGAGAGTTAAATTTCGTATATGTGATAGTTTGAAGAAAAAAATTCCAACCTAGTATTAAAATTCGTTTATTTGCAATTGTTTAACAAAAAGATCTCAAACAATAGTTAAAATTTGAGTATTGACAGTAGTTTGAAGAAAAAAGTTCCCACCGAGAGTCAAAATTCGTACATTGACGGTAGTTTGACCAAAAAATTCCCACCGAGAGTTGAATTTCGTATGTAGGCGATAATTTGATGAAAAAAGTTACAACCTAGTTTAAAAATTCGTTTATTGACGAATGTTTGACAAAAAGATATCAACCAATAGATAAAATTTGAAAATTGACAGTAGTTTGCAGAAAAAAGTGCCCACCGAGAGTTAAAATTCGTACATTGACGGTAGCTTGACCAAAAAATTCCCACCGAGAGTTAAATTTCGTGTATAGGCGATAGTTTGAAGGAAAAAATTCCAACCTAGTATTAAAATTCGTTTATTTACAATTGTTTAACAAAAAGATCTCAACCAATATTTAAAATCTGAATATTGACAGTAGTTTGAAGAGAAAAGTGCCCACCGAGAGTTAAAATTCGTACATTGACGGTAGTTTGACCAAAAAATTCCTGCCGAGAGTTAAATTTCGTATATGTGATAGTTTGAAGAAAAAAATTCCAACCTAGTATTAAAATTCGTTTATTTGCAATTGTTTAACAAAAAGATCTCAAACAATAGTTAAAATTTGAGTATTGACAGTAGTTTGAAGAAAAAAGTTCCCACCGAGAGTCAAAATTCGTACATTGACGGTAGTTTGACCAAAAAATTCCCACCGAGAGTTGAATTTCGTATGTAGGCGATAATTTGATGAAAAAAGTTACAACCTAGTTTAAAAATTCGTTTATTGACGAATGTTTGACAAAAAGATATCAACCAATAGATAAAATTTGAAAATTGACAGTAGTTTGAAGAAAAAAGTGCCCACCGAGAGTTAAAGTTCGTACATTGACGGTAGCTTGACCAAAAAATTCCCACCGAGAGTTAAATTTCGTATATAGGCGATAGTTTGAAGGAAAAAATTCCAACCTAGTATTAAAATTCGTTTATTTACAATTGTTTAACAAAAAGATCTCAACCAATATTTAAAATCTGAATATTGACAGTAGTTTGAAGAGAAAAGTGCCCACCGAGAGTTAAAATTCGTACATTGACGGTAGTTTGACCAAAAAATTCCTGCCGAGAGTTAAATTTCGTATATGTGATAGTTTGAAGAAAAAAATTCCAACCTAGTATTAAAATTCGTTTATTTGCAATTGTTTAACAAAAAGATCTCAAACAATAGTTAAAATTTGAGTATTGACAGTAGTTTGAAGAAAAAAGTTCCCACCGAGAGTCAAAATTCGTACATTGACGGTAGTTTGACCAAAAAATTCCCACCGAGAGTTGAATTTCGTATGTAGGCGATAATTTGATGAAAAAAGTTACAACCTAGTTTAAAAATTCGTTTATTGACGAATGTTTGACAAAAAGATATCAACCAATAGATAAAATTTGAAAATTGACAGTAGTTTGCAGAAAAAAGTGCCCACCGAGAGTTAAAATTCGTACATTGACGGTAGCTTGACCAAAAAATTCCCACCGAGAGTTAAATTTCGTATATAGGCGATAGTTTGAAGGAAAAAATTCCAACCTAGTATTAAAATTCGTTTATTTACAATTGTTTAACAAAAAGATCTCAACCAATATTTAAAATCTGAATATTGACAGTAGTTTGAAGAGAAAAGTGCCCACCGAGAGTTAAAATTCGTACATTGACGGTAGTTTGACCAAAAAATTCCTGCCGAGAGTTAAATTTCGTATATGTGATAGTTTGAAGAAAAAAATTCCAACCTAGTATTAAAATTCGTTTATTTGCAATTGTTTAACAAAAAGATCTCAAACAATAGTTAAAATTTGAGTATTGACAGTAGTTTGAAGAAAAAAGTTCCCACCGAGAGTCAAAATTCGTACATTGACGGTAGTTTGACCAAAAAATTCCCACCGAGAGTTGAATTTCGTATGTAGGCGATAATTTGATGAAAAAAGTTACAACCTAGTTTAAAAATTCGTTTATTGACGAATGTTTGACAAAAAGATATCAACCAATAGATAAAATTTGAAAATTGACAGTAGTTTGAAGAAAAAAGTGCCCACCGAGAGTTAAAGTTCGTACATTGACGGTAGCTTGACCAAAAAATTCCCACCGAGAATTAAATTTCGTATATAGGCGATAGTTTGAAGGAAAAAATTCCAACCTAGTATTAAAATTCGTTTATTTACAATTGTTTAACAAAAAGATCTCAACCAATATTTAAAATCTGAATATTGACAGTAGTTTGAAGAGAAAAGTGCCCACCGAGAGTTAAAATTCGTACATTGACGGTAGTTTGACCAAAAAATTCCTGCCGAGAGTTAAATTTCGTATATGTGATAGTTTGAAGAAAAAAATTCCAACCTAGTATTAAAATTCGTTTATTTGCAATTGTTTAACAAAAAGATCTCAAACAATAGTTAAAATTTGAGTATTGACAGTAGTTTGAAGAAAAAAGTTCCCATCGAGAGTCAAAATTCGTACATTGACGGTAGTTTGACCAAAAAATTCCCACCGAGAGTTGAATTTCGTATGTAGGCGATAATTTGATGAAAAAAGTTACAACCTAGTTTAAAAATTCGTTTATTGACGAATGTTTGACAAAAAGATATCAACCAATAGATAAAATTTGAATATTGACAGTAGTTTGAAGAAAAAAGTGCCCACCGTGAGTTAAAATTCGAACATTGATGGTAGCTTGACCAAAAAATTCCTGCCGAGAGTTAAATTTCGTATATGCGATAGTTTGAAGAAAAAAATTCCAACCTAGTATTAAAATTCGTTTATTTGCAATTGTTTAACAAAAAGATCTCAAACAATAGTTAAAATTTGAGTATTGACAGTAGTTTGAAGAAAAAAGTTCCCACCGAGAGTCAAAATTCGTACATTGACGGTAGTTTGACCAAAAAATTCCCACCGAGAGTTGAATTTCGTATGTAGGCGATAATTTGATGAAAAAAGTTACAACCTAGTTTAAAAATTCGTTTATTGACGAATGTTTGACAAAAAGATATCAACCAATAGATAAAATTTGAAAATTGACAGTAGTTTGAAGAAAAAAGTGCCCACCGAGAGTTAAAATTCGTACATTGACGGTAGCTTGACCAAAAAATTCCCACCGAGAGTTAAATTTCGTATATAGGCGATAGTTTGAAGGAAAAAATTCCAACCTAGTATTAAAATTCGTTTATTTACAATTGTTTAACAAAAAGATCTCAACCAATATTTAAAATCTGAATATTGACAGTAGTTTGAAGAGAAAAGTGCCCACCGAGAGTTAAAATTCGTACATTGACGGTAGTTTGACCAAAAAATTCCTGCCGAGAGTTAAATTTCGTATATGTGATAGTTTGAAGAAAAAAATTCCAACCTAGTATTAAAATTCGTTTATTTGCAATTGTTTAACAAAAAGATCTCAAACAATAGTTAAAATTTGAGTATTGACAGTAGTTTGAAGAAAAAAGTTCCCATCGAGAGTCAAAATTCGTACATTGACGGTAGTTTGACCAAAAAATTCCCACCGAGAGTTGAATTTCGTATGTAGGCGATAATTTGATGAAAAAAGTAACAACCTAGTTTAAAAATTCGTTTATTGACGAATGTTTGACAAAAAGATATCAACCAATAGATAAAATTTGAATATTGACAGTAGTTTGAAGAAAAAAGTGCCCACCGTGAGTTACAATTAGAACATTGATGGTAGCTTGACCAAAAAATTCCTGCCGAGAGTTAAATTTCGTATATGCGATAGTTTGAAGAAAAAAATTCCAACCTAGTATTAAAATTCGTTTATTTGCAATTGTTTAACAAAAAGATCTCAAACAATAGTTAAAATTTGAGTATTGACAGTAGTTTGAAGAAAAAAGTTCCCACCGAGAGTCAAAATTCGTACATTGACGGTAGTTTGACCAAAAAATTCCCACCGAGAGTTGAATTTCGTATGTAGGCGATAATTTGATGAAAAAAGTTACAACCTAATTTAAAAATTCGTTTATTGACGAATGTTTGACAAAAAGATATCAACCAATAGATAAAATTTGAAAATTGACAGTAGTTTGAAGAAAAAAGTGCCCACCGTGAGTTAAAATTCGAACATTGATGGTAGCTTGACCAAAAAATTCCCACCGAGAGTTAAATTTCGTATATAGGCGATAGTTTGAAGGAAAAAATTCCAACCTAGTATTAAAATTCGTTTATTTACAATTGTTTAACAAAAAGATCTCAACCAATATTTAAAATCTGAATATTGACAGTAGTTTGAAGAGAAAAGTGCCCACCGAGAGTTAAAATTCGTACATTGACGGTAGTTTGACCAAAAAATTCCTGCCGAGAGTTAAATTTCGTATATGTGATAGTTTGAAGAAAAAAATTCCAACCTAGTATTAAAATTCGTTTATTTGCAATTGTTTAACAAAAAGATCTCAAACAATAGTTAAAATTTGAGTATTGACAGTAGTTTGAAGAAAAAAGTTCCCATCGAGAGTCAAAATTCGTACATTGACGGTAGTTTGACCAAAAAATTCCCACCGAGAGTTGAATTTCGTATGTAGGCGATAATTTGATGAAAAAAGTTACAACCTAGTTTAAAAATTCGTTTATTGACGAATGTTTGACAAAAAGATATCAACCAATAGATAAAATTTGAATATTGACAGTAGTTTGAAGAAAAAAGTGCCCACCGTGAGTTAAAATTCGAACATTGATGGTAGCTTGACCAAAAAATTCCTGCCGAGAGTTAAATTTCGTATATGCGATAGTTTGAAGAAAAAAATTCCAACCTAGTATTAAAATTCGTTTATTTGCAATTGTTTAACAAAAAGATCTCAAACAATAGTTAAAATTTGAGTATTGACAGTAGTTTGAAGAAAAAAGTTCCCACCGAGAGTCAAAATTCGTACATTGACGGTAGTTTGACCAAAAAATTCCCACCGAGAGTTGAATTTCGTATGTAGGCGATAATTTGATGAAAAAAGTTACAACC
>NW_027490806.1:0-46882 GCF_050948175.1 Xylocopa sonorina | reverse complement strand
CTCCGTACGAGGATCATTCCACATATTACGAAGAGTCGTCCGCCGTTACGCACCCATATGCGTACTTCACATATTGTTATAATTAAGATTAAGCAAGTCCTAGTCTCTAAAAACACTACACTCTATGTACATACACGACACAACACACACAAGTTAGCATAAGACATCGCGTGTGTAATTCTAATTTTAAAACGTATTTAATAGAAATAGAGGATAAGCAAAGCGCGCAAGCGAGCGCCCGACGCGCGTGACTCACGCTGAACGCGCGCGCCCCACCTCGACCGTCCATCCCACTCCGCGGGCCGAGCGTCCACCCCACTCTGGCGCCCCGCGACTCTCGCGCCTCGCGATCCGAGGAGGTCGCGTGCTCGCGAGTTGAGAGTCAGTTCGAGCCATCCGCTCCAAGCGAGCGGACCTCTCTCAATTCGAATCACTAATCCAAACTCTAATTCTACTATTCCAACTCAAACTCAAATTCAACTTAAAATCCAAACTCTAACTCTAATTATATTCTAAATCATCGAATTCTAGAACTTAGTCATCTTTAGCATAGGGAAGTAACAGTGTAAGCTTAGTTTTATTTTAGAATATACTTTATTTTTACCAGTACTTACAATTCTCGTTATTCGAAACATTCCTTTCTTTTATTATCGTTATAAATCCATTTATTCCGAAGTTTTTCACGAGTTCTCGCGCCTTCGTGATCATTCGCTCTGACCTTTAGTCAAACTTGGCAACCGACCAGTTAGAGCGGACCGCCGCTTAGCTGTATCGACCCACAGCGAGACTAAAGCAAGGATCTCTGTCGATTTTCCATATTTCTGGACCGGTAAACTAGAGCGGACCGCCGCTTAGTGGACCCGTATCTGGACATTTGGAATCCGACTCGAATGCCTCGTTCCGGTACACACAAACGAACTCGTCGCGCGGGAAGGAAAAACTTCATACGTTCATTGCTGCGCGAATACATTGGTGCAACAGTCACCTCGTACATACATCTCTGCACCGTCTCTCCTTCCGCTGCACACCGGCCGCACAGCCGTCCAGCATCGCCGCATCCATCGCCGATCCGCACTCGAGAGCAGCCTACCTGGGTACTCGTCCCGCTGACGATTCCGCCTCGCAGTCCGTACGCTGGTTCTATACCCCAGGACGATCCGCGCCGACGACGATACCTGGAAGAAGGGTATTAAACATTAGCAACAATCCAGAATTCAAAGGTAAGTGAACATTTTCTTATCCGCGTCCGTGGCTTCCTCGATCCGTGTTCCGCGAGTCAAAAAGAACCCGGTCTTCGACGCAATTGTGCGAGCCGAAACCGTTCGAGGCTGCGTGTCGCTCCGGCCAACGGTTAGTTTTCCGCGACCCGAGACGTGACAAATGCTTCTTAAAACGCGATATCGCATCTCATTTCTATGTTTCATGGTAAGATATAATATGATTTGCGAAGTATCATGTATTCCTCGTCTACACTTCAATTGAATGTAAATGCGACACTTCCTTGCAAGGAAATAGCGTTTGCAGATGTCTACGTGTCGAAGCAATAGAGTTCAAATGCTTCTTAAAACGCGATATCGCATCTCATTTCAATGATTCATGGTAAGATATAATATTCATTGCGAAGTGTTATGCATTCCTCGTCTACGATTCAAATGAATGTAAATGCGACACTTCCTTGCTAGGAAATAGCGTCTGCAGATGTCTACGTATCGTAGCAATAGAGTTCTTATGATTCTTAAAACGCTATATTGAATCTCATTTCTACGTTTCATGGTAAGATATAATATGATTTGCGAAGTGTCATGTATTCCTCGTCTACACTGCAAATGAATGTAAATGCGACACTTCCTTGCAAGGAAATAGCGTTTGCAGATGTCTACTTATCGTAGCAATAGAGTTCATAGGATTCTTAAAACGCGATATCGCATCTCATTTCTATGTTTCATGGTAAGATATAATATTCACTGCGAAGTGTTATGCATTCCTCGTCTACGATTCAAATGAATGTAAATGCGACACTTCCTTGCTAGGAAATAGCGTCTGCAGATGTCTACGTATCGTAGCAATAGAGTTCTTATGATTCTTAAAACGCTATATTGCATGTCATTTCTACGTTTCATGGTAAGATATAATATGATTTGCGAAGTGTTATGTATTCCTCGTCGACACTTCAAATGAATGTAAATGCGACACTTCCTTGCTAGGAAATAGCGTTTGCAGATGTCTACATATCGAAGCAATAGAGTTCAAATGCTTCTTAAAACGCGATACCGCATCTCATTTCAATGTTTCATGATAAGATATAATATTCATTGCGAAGTGTTATGCATTCCTCGTCTACGATTCAAATGAATGTAAATGCGACACTTCCTTGCAAGGAAATAGCGTTTGCAGATGTCTGCGTATCGTAGCAATAGAGATCTAGTGCCTCTTAAAAGGCGATATCGCATCTCATTTCTATGTTTCATGGTAAGATATAATATGATTTACGGAGTGTTATGTATTCCTCGCCTACACTTCAAATGTATGTAAATGCGACACTTCTTTGCTAGGAAATAGCGTTTGCAAATGTCTACCTATCGTAGCAATAGTGTTCTAATGCTTCTTGAAACGCGATATCGCATCTCATTTCTATGTTTCATGGTAAGATATAACATGATTTGCGAAGTGTTATGTATTCCTCGTCTACTCTTCAAATGAATGTGAATGCGATACTTCCTCGCTAGGAAATAGCGTTTGCAGATGTCTACGTATCGTAGCAATAGCTTTCTAATGCTTCTTAAAACGCGATATTGCATGTCATTTCTACGTTTCATGGTAAGATATAATATGATTTGCGAAGTGTCATGTATTCCTCGTCTACACTTCAAATGAATGTGAATGCGACTCTTCCTCGCTCGGAAATAGAGTTTGCAGATTTCTACGTATCGTAGCAATAGAGTTCTAATGCTTCTTAAAACGCGATATCGCATCTCATTTCTATGTTTCATGGTAAGATATAATATGATTTACGAAGTGTTATGTATTCCTCGCCTACACTTCAAATGAATGTAAATGCGACACTTCTTTGCTAGGAAATAGCGTTTGCAAATGTCTACCTATCGTAGCAATAGTGTTCTAATGCTTCTTAAAACGCGATATCGCATCTCATTTCAATGTTTCATGGTAAGATATAATATTCATTGCGAAGTGTTATGCATTCCTCGTCTACGATTCAAATGAATGTAAATGCGACACTTCCTTGCTAGGAAATAGCGTCTGCAGATGTCTACGTATCGTAGCTATAGAGTTCTTATGATTCTTAAAACGCGATATCGCATCTCATTTCTATGTTTCATGGTAAGATATAATATGATTTACGAAGTGTTATGTATTCCTCGCCTACACTTCAAATGAATGTAAATTCGACACTTCTTTGCTAGGAAATAGCGTTTGCAAATGTCTACCTATCGTAGCAATAGTGTTCTAATGCTTCTTAAAACGCGATATCGCATCTCATTTCTATGTTTCATGGTAAGATATAACATGATTTGCGAAGTGTTATGTATTCCTCGTCTACTCTTCAAATGAATGTGAATGCGATACTTCCTCGCTAGGAAATAGCGTTTGCAGATGTCTACGTATCGTAGCAATAGCTTTCTAATGCTTCTTAAAACGCGATATCGAATCTCATTTCTATGTTTCATGGTAAAATATAATATGATTTGCGAAGTATCATGTATTCCTCGTCTACACTTCAAATGAATGTAAATGCGACACTTCCTTGCTAGGAAATAGCGTCTGCAGATGTCTAGGTATCGTAGCAATAGAGTTCTAATCCTTCTTAAAACGCGATATCGCATCTCATTTCAATGTTTCATGGTAAGATATAATATTCATTGCGAAGTGTTATGCATTCCTCGTCTACGATACAATTGAATGTAAATGCGACACTTCCTTGCAAGGAAATAGCGTTTGCAGATGTCTGCGTATCGTAGCAATAGAGTTCTAGTGCTCCTTAAAAGGCGATATCGCATCTCATTTCTATGTTTCATGGTAAGATATATTATGATTTGCGAAGTGTTATGTATTCCTCGCCTACACTTCAAATGAATGTAAATGCGACACTTCTTTGCTAGGAAATAGCGTTTGCAAATGTCTACCTATCGTAGCAATAGTGTTCTAGTGCTTCTTAAAAGGCGATTTCGCATCTCATTTCTATGTTTCATGGTAAGATATAATATGAATTGCGAAGTTTCATGTATTCCTCGTCTACACTTCAATTGAATGTAAATGCGACACTTCCTTGCAAGGAAATAGCGTTTGCAGGTGTCTACGTATCGAAGCAATAGAGTTCAAATGCT
The DNA here is from genome assembly GCF_050948175.1 of Xylocopa sonorina. Taxonomy (NCBI): domain Eukaryota; kingdom Metazoa; phylum Arthropoda; class Insecta; order Hymenoptera; family Apidae; genus Xylocopa; species Xylocopa sonorina. The sequence continues at coordinate 42,539 of NW_027490806.1, read as the reverse complement.
TCTTAAAACGCGATATCGCATCTCATTTCAATGTTTCATGGTAAGATATAATATTCATTGCGAAGTGTTATGCATTCCTCGTCTACGATTCAAATGAATGTAAATGCGACACTTCCTTGCTAGGAAATAGCGTCTGCAGATGTCTACGTATCGTAGCAATAGAGTTCTTATGATTCTTAAAACGCTATATTGCATCTCATTTCTACGTTTCATGGTAAGATATAATATGATTTGCGAAGTGTCATGTATTCCTCGTCTACACTTCAAATGAATGTAAATGCGACACTTCCTTGCAAGGAAATAGCGTTTGAAGATGTCTACGTATCGTAGCAATATAGTTCTAATGCTTCTTAAAACGCGATATCGCATCTCATTTCTATGTTTCATGGTAAGATATAATATGATTTGCGAAGTGTTATGTATTCTTCGTCTACATTTCAAATGAAAGTAAATGCGACACTTCCTCGCTAGGAAATAGCGTCTGCAGATGTCTAGGTATCGTAGCAATAGAGTTCTAATGCTTCTTAAAACGCGACATCGCATCTCATTTCAATGCTTCATGGTAAGATATAATATGATTTGCGAAGTGTTATGCATTCCTCGTCTACGTTTCAAATGAATGTAAATGCGACACTTCCATGCAAGGAAATAGCGTTCGCAGATGTCTACGTATCGTAGCAATAGAGTTCTTATGATTCTTAAAACGCTATATTGCATCTCATTTCTACGTTTCATGGTTAGATATAATATGATTTGCGAAGTGTCATGTATTCCTCGTCTACACTTCAAATGAATGTGAATGCGACACTTCCTCGCTAGGAAATAGCGTCTGCAGATGTCTAGGTATCGTAGCAATAGAGTTCTAATGCTTCTTAAAACGCGACATCGCATCTCATTTCAATGCTTCATGTTAAGATATAATATGATTTGCGAAGTGTCATGTATTCCTCGTCTACACTTCAAACGAATGTGAATGCGACACTTCCTTGCTAGGAAATAGCGTCTGCAGATGTCTAGGTATCGTAGCAATATAGTTCTAATGCTTCTTAAAACGCGATATCGCATCTCATTTCTATGTTTCATGGTAAGATATAATATGATTTGCGAAGTGTTATGTATTCCTCGTCTACATTTCAAATGAAAGTAAATGCGACACTTCCTCGCTAGGAAATAGCGTCTGCAGATGTCTAGGTATCGTAGCAATAGAGTTCTAATGCTTCTTAAAACGCGACATCGCATCTCATTTCAATGCTTCATGTTAAGATATAATATGATTTGCGAAATGTCATGTATTCTTCGTCTACACTTCAAACGAATGTGAATGCGACACTTCCTTGCTAGGAAATAGCGTCTGCAGATGTCTAGGTATCGTAGCAATAGAGTTCTAATGCTACTTAAAACGCGATATCGCATCTCATTTCTATGTTTCATGGTAAGATATAATATGATTTGCGAAGTGTCATGTATTCCTCGTCCACACTTCAAATGAATGTTAATGCGACACTTCCTTGCTAGGAAATAGCGTTTGCAGATGTCTACGTATCGTAGCAATAGAGTTCTTATGATTCTTAAAACGCGATATCGCATCTCATTTCTATGTTTCATGGTAAGATATAATATGATTTGCGAAGTGTTATGTATTCCCCGTCTACACTTCAAATGAAAGTAAATGCGACACTTCCTTTCAAGGAAATAGCGATTGCAGATGTCTACGTATCGTAGCAATATAGTTCATATGATACTTAAAACGCGATATCGCATCTCATTTCTATGATTCATGGTAAGATATAACATGATTTGCGAAGTGTTATGTATTCCTCGTCTACACTTCAAATGAATGTTAATGCGACACTTCCTTGCAAGGAAATAGCGTTTGCAGATGTCTACGTATCGTAGCAGTAGAGTTCTTATGATTCTTAAAACGCGATATCGCATCTCATTTCTATGTTTCATGGTAAGATATAATATAATTTGCGAAGTGTTATGTATTCCTCGTCTACACTTCAAATGAAAGTAAATGCGACACTTCCTTGCAAGGAAATAGCGATTGCAGATGTCTACGTATCGTAGCAATAGAGTTCATATGATTCTTAAAACGCGATATCGCATCTCATTTCTATGTTTTATGGTATGATATAACATGATTTGCGAGGTGTTATGTATTCCTCGTCTACACTTCAAATGAATGTGAATGCGATACTTCCTCGCTAGGAAATAGCGTTTGCAGATGTCTACGTATCGTAGCAATAGCTTTCTAATGCTTCTTAAAACGCGATATCGAATCTCATTTCTATGTTTCATGGTAAGATATAATATGATTTGCGAAGTGTCATGTATTCCTCGTCTACACTTCAAATGAATGTAAATGCGACACTTCCTTGGAAGGAAATAGCGTTTGCAGATGTCTACGTATCGAAGCAATAGAGTTCAAATGCTTCTTAAAACGCGATATCGCATCTCATCTCTATGTTTCATGGTAAGATATACTATGATTTGCGAAGTGTTATGTATTCCTCGTCTACACTTCAAATGAAAGTAAATGCGACACTTCCTTGCAAGGAAATAGCGATTGCAGATGTCTACGTACCGTAGCAATAGAGTTCATATGATTCTTAAAACGCGATATCGCATCTCATTTCTATGTTTTATGGTAAGATATAACATGATTTGCGAGGTGTTATGTATTCCTCGTCTACACTTCAAATGAATGTGAATGCGATACTTCCTCGCTAGGAAATAGCGTTTGCAGATGTCTACGTATCGTAGCAATAGCTTTCTAATGCTTCTTAAAACGTGATATCGAATCTCATTTCCATGTTTCATGGTAAGATATAATATGATTTGCGAAGTGTCATGTATTCCTCGTCTACACTTCAAATGAATGTAAATGCGACACTTCCTTGGAAGGAAATAGCGTTTGCAGATGTCTACGTATCGAAGCAATAGTGTTCAAATGCTTCTTAAAACGCGATATCGCATCTCATTTCTATGCTTCATGGTAAGATATAATATGATTTGCGAAGTGTTATGTTGTGACGTCAGGCGTAGCGCCTGCCACCCATCAGCCTCCTCACCGCCTCCAGCATCAACACCTGCACGCAGGCAACCTGCCGTACACGCCTGCAGACTCAGCAACCAGCAGCGTTCGCGCGCGCACGGGTGCACGCTCTCACACGCACGTAGGAACACCTCTTTCTCGCTCGCACCAACGAGCAACGCTGTCTCGCTCGCACCTACGAGCATCCCCGCCACCCTCGCATCGAGGACTCCGTCCAGAGGGAAGAAGTCGCAGCCCGTCACCGGAATGGGGACTGTTCCAGTTTAGGGAACCAACATTGCCAGAGCCTGTATACTATTTTTAACTCACATATTACATCTATGTACATGTATTATAATCCTAAATCTAAGTACTCATGACACATATTGTAACACACCACAACACACACGTAATTCTAAGTCCGTAGGTATATGATTATATATTAAGACGCGCCTGCGCCAACGACATGCGCAGCTAGCCCCACCACGAGCCGCGAGTCCCCACTCGCTGGACTACGCGCTCCCCACTACGAGCGCCCGCGACCGAAGCGCCTCGCGAACCGAGGAGGTCCGAGACGCGACTCCAGAGAGTTAGTCTACTTCGAGATTCCAGTCCGAGGAGTCGAATCCTCCAGTACCATTTCTTATACTCGAGCCATTAGCCGCCTCAATGTGGGGTCTAGGCTACGCGCTAGTATTTCTATTTCCTTAGTTCTAACTTAGAATAATTTCCACTTTGTATAATTTTAACTTAGAATATATTCCATTTATTTTACTACATCTAGGTTTTGCGTTTAATACCATATCTACTAATTCCTATATCTACTAAATCAAATACCACTTCTCGCACTTAATACAAACAGTAACAACGAATTCTTCCACGTGTCTCCTCCATACAACTGGGTAGCTTCCCATCACCTCGAAGGAGTATAGAACTCAGCTTTGCAGAGTTGCGATAGAGCGGACCGCAGCTTATCCTTCCGAGCATTGTCTGTTAGTACAGAAAACTCTGGGTGAATGGGGCGTGATTCCGGTTCGCGAAGAACACGACGCGCGGGTAGGAAGAATTTCCTTCGCACACTTGTGCGTGGATACGTGGGTAACGTATCCCGAATCCCCGTGTACCAGCAACCTGTCTCCGCACCTGTTCAGCAGCATCTCTCCGAAGTCACCAGCAACGCCGAGTCTCCTGTTTCCGCAGCCGAGGTTGCTGCGATATCTACAGTCTCCACCGAATCCGCTTCGCATCCGAATCGCAGTTTCCCGCTTCGCTGGAAGCTCATTGAATTATCAACCTCAATCAACAGGCCAGCACCTACGTCGATACCAATCAACGATCCACGGCGAGAATTTTACCAACGTATCGAGAACGAAATCGGCAAAGGTAATATTTCCAACTCATAATATCCGCGAATCGCGAGTGTTTTGTCCGTGTCGCGTTAGCTGAAATAGTCCAACCCGGTCGTAACGCGTTTCCGCGGACCGAATTTCGAACAAATAGGCTAGTGTCGTGAAGCCTCCGGATAAACGAAAAGTTATTTCGCCGGACGTGACAATGTATTCCTCGTCTACACTTCAAATGAATGTAAATGCGACACTTCCTTGCAAGGAAATAGCGATTGCAGATGTCTACGTATCGTAGCAATAGAGTTCATATGATTCTTAAAACGCGATATCGCATCTCATTTCTATGTTTCATGGTAAGAGATAACATGATTTGCTAAGTGTTATGTATTCCTCGTCTACACTTCAAATGAATGTGAATGCGATACTTCCTCGCTAGGAAATAGCGTTTACAGATGTCTACGTATCGTAGCAATAGCTTTCTAATGCTTCTTAAAACGAGATATTGCATCTCATATCTATGTTTCATGATAAGATATAATATTCATTGCGAAGTGTTATGCATTCCTCGTCTACGATTCAAATGAATGTAAATGCGACACTTCCATGCAAGGACATAGCGTTTGCAGATGTCTACGTATCGTAGCAATAGAGTTCATATGATTCTTAAAACGCGATATCGCATCTCATTTCTATGTTTCATGGTAAGAGATAACATGATTTGCTAAGTGTTATGTATTCCTCGTCTACACTTCAAATGAATGTGAATGCGATACTTCCTCGCTAGGAAATAGCGTTTACAGATGTCTACGTATCGTAGCAATAGCTTTCTAATGCTTCTTAAAACGAGATATTGCATCTCATATCTATGTTTCATGATAAGATATAATATTCATTGCGAAGTGTTATGCATTCCTCGTCTACGATTCAAATGAATGTAAATGCGACACTTCCATGCAAGGACATAGCGTTTGCAGATGTCTACGTATCGTAGCAATAGAGTTCTTATGATTCTTAAAACGCTATATTGCATCTCATTTCAATGTTTCATGGTAAGATATAATATGATTTGCGAAGTGTTATGTATTCCTCGTCTACACTTCAAATGAATGTAAATGCGACACTTCCTTGCAAGGAAATAGCGATTGCAGATGTCTACGTATCGTAGCAATAGCTTTCTAATGCTTCTTAAAACGAGATATTGCATCTCATATCTATGTTTCATGATAAGATATAATATTCATTGCGAAGTGTTATGCATTCCTCGTCTACGATTCAAATGAATGTAAATGCGACACTTCCATGCAAGGAAATAGCGTTTGCAGATGTCTATGTATCGTAGCAATAGAGTTCTTATGATTCTTAAAACGCTATATTGCATCTCATTTCAATGTTTCATGGTAAGATATAATATGATTTGCGAAGTATTATGTATTCCTCGTCTACACTTCAAATGAATGTAAATGCGACACTTCTTTGCTAGGAAATAGCGTTTGCAAATGTCTACCTATCGTAGCAATAGTGTTCTAATGCTTCTTAAAACGCGATATCGCATCTCATTTCTACGTTTCATGGTAAGATATAATATGATTTGCGAAGTATCATGTATTCCTCGTCCACACTTCAAATGAATGTTAATGCGACACTTCCTTGCTAGGAAATAGCGTCTGCAGATGTCTAGGTATCGTAGCAATAGAGTTCTAATGCTTCTTAAAACGCGATATCGCATCTCATTTCTATGTTTCATGGTAAGATATAATATGATTTGCGAAGTGTTATGTATTCCTCGTCTACATTTCAAATGAAAGTAAATGCGACACTTCCTTGCAAGGAAATAGCGATCGCAGATGTCTGCGTATCGTAGCAATAGAGTTCATATGATTCTTAAAACGCGATATCGCATCTCGTTTCTATGTTTCATGGTAAGATATAATATGATTTGCGAAGTGTTATGTATTCCTCGCCTACACTTCAAATGAATGTAAATGCGACACTTCTTTGCTAGGAAATAGCGTCTGCAGATGTCTAGGTATCGTAGCTATAGAGTTCTAATGCTTCTTAAAACGCGACATCGCATCTCATTTCAATGCATCATGGTAAGATATAATATGATTTGCGAAGTGTTATGTATTCCTCCTCTACACTTCAAATGAATGTAAATTCGACACTTCTTTTCTAGGAAATAGCGTTTGCAAATGTATTCCTATCGTAGCAATAGTGTTCTAATGCTTCTTAAAACGCGATTTCGCATCTCATTTCTATGTTTCATGGTAAGATATAATATGATTTGCGAAGTATCATGTATTCCTCGTCTACACTTCAAATGAATGTTAATGCGACACTTCCTTGATAGGAAATAGCGTCTGCAGATGTCTACGTATCGTAGCAATAGAGTTCTTACGATTCTTAAAACGCTATATTGCACCTCATTTCAATGTTTCATGGTGGGGTATAATATGATTTGCGAAGTGTTATGTATTCCTCGTCTACACTTCAAATGAAAGTAAATGCGACACTTCCTTGCAAGGAAATAGCGATTGCAGATGTCTACGTATCGTAGCAATAGAGTTCATATGATTCTTAAAACGCGATATCGCATCTCATTTCTATGTTTCATGGTAAGAGATAACATGATTTGCTAAGTGTTATGTATTCCTCGTCTACACTTCAAATGAATGTGAATGCGATACTTCCTCGCTAGGAAATAGCGTTTGCAGATGTCTACGTATCGTAGCAATAGCTTTCTAATGCTTCTTAAAACGAGATATTGCATCTCATATCTATGTTTCATGATAAGATATAATATTCATTGCGAAGTGTTATGCATTCCTCGTCTACGATTCAAATGAATGTAAATGAGACACTTCCATGCAAGGAAATAGCGTTTGCAGATGTCTACGTATCGTAGCAATAGAGTTCCTATGATTCTTAAAACGCTATATTGCATCTCATTTCAATGTTTCATGGTAGGGTATAATATGATTTGCGAAGTGTTATGTATTCCTCGTCTACACTTCAAATGAATGTAGATGCGACACTTCCTTGCAAGGAAATAGCGATTGCAGATGTCTGCGTATCGTAGCAATAGAGTTCATATGATTCTTAAAACGCGATATCGCATCTCATTTCTATGTTTCATGGTAAGATATAATATGATTTGCGAAGTGTTATGTATTCCTCGCCTACACTTCAAATGAATGTAAATGCGACACTTCTTTGCTAGGAAATAGCGTCTGCAGATGTCTAGGTATCGTAGCTATAGAGTGCTAATGCTTCTTAAAACGCGACATCGCATCTCATTTCAATGCTTCATGGTAAGATATAATATGATTTGCGAAGTGTTATGTATTCCTCGTCTACACTTCAAATGAATGTAAATTCAACACTTCTTTTCTAGGAAATAGCGTTTGCAAATGTATTCCTATCGTAGCAATAGTGTTCTAATGCTTCTTAAAACGCGATTTCGCATCTCATTTCTATGTTTCATGGTAAGATATAATATGATTTGCGAAGTATCATGTATTCCTCGTCTACACTTCAAATGAATGTTAATGCGACACATCCTTGCTAGGAAATAGCGTCTGCAGATGTCTAGGTATCGTAGCAATAGAGTTCTGATGCTACTTAAAACGCGATATCGCATCTCATTTCTATGTTTCATAGTAAGATGTAATATTCATTGCGAAGTGTTATGCATTCCTCGTCTACAATTCAAATGAATGTAAATGCGACACTTCCTTGCAAGGAAATAGCGTTTGCAGATGTCTACGTATCGCAGCAATAGAGTTCTTATGATTCTTAAAACGCTATATTGCATCTCATTTCAATGTTTCATGGTAGGGTATAATATGATTTGCGAAGTGTTATGTATTCCTCGTCTACACTTCAAATGAAAGTAAATGCGACACTTCCTTGCAAGGAAATAGCGATTGCAGATGTCTACGTATCGTAGCAATAGAGTTCATATGATTCTTAAAACGCGATATCTCATCTCATTTCTATGTTTCATGGTAAGAGATAACATGATTTGCTAAGTGTTATGTATTCCACGTCTACACTTCAAATGAATGTGAATGCGATACTTCCTCGCTAGGAAATAGCGTTTACAGATGTCTACGTATCGTAGCAATAGCTTTCTAATGCTTCTTAAAACGAGATATTGCATCTCATATCTATGTTTCATGATAAGATATAATATTCATTGCGAAGTGTTATGCATTCCTCGTCTACGATTCAAATGAATGTAAATGCGACACTTCCATGCAAGGAAATAGCGTTTGCAGATGTCTACGTATCGTAGCAATAGAGTTCTTATGATTCTTAAAACGCTATATTGCATCTCATTTCAATGTTTCATGGTAAGATATAATATGATTTGCGAAGTGTTATGTATTCCTCGCCTACACTTCAAATGAATGTAAATGCGACACTTCTTTGCTAGGAAATAGCGTCTGCAGATATCTAGGTATCGTAGCAATAGAGTTCTAATGCTTCTTAAAACGCGATTTCGCATCTCATTTCTATGTTTCATGGTAAGATATAATATGATTTACGAAGTATCATGTATTCCTCGTCTACACTTCAAATGAATGTTAATGCGACACTTCCTTGCTAGGAAATAGCGTCTGCAGATGTCTAGGTATCGTAGCAATAGAGTTCTGATGCTACTTAAAACGCGATATCGCATCTCATTTCTATGTTTCACAGTAAGATATAATATTCATTGCGAAGTGTTATGCATTCCTCGTCTACGATTCAAATGAATGTAAATGCGACACTTCCTTGCAAGGAAATAGCGTTTGCAGATGTCTACGTATCGTAGCAATAGAGTTCTTATGATACTTAAAACGCGATATCGCATCTCATTTCTATGTTTCATGGTAAGATATAATATGATTTGCGAAGTGTTATGTATTCCTCGTCTACATTTCAAATGAAAGTAAATGCGACACTTCCTTGCAAGGAAATAGCGATTGCAGATGTCTGCGTATCGTAGCAATAGAGTTCGTATGATTCTTAAAACGCGATATCGCATCTCGTTTCAATGTTTCATGGTAAGATATAATATGATTTGCGAAGTGTTATGTATTCCTCGTCTACACTTCAAATGAATGTAAATGCGACACTTCTTTGCTAGGAAATAGCGTTTGCAAATGTCTACCTATCGTAGCAATAGTGTTCTGATGCTTCTTAAAACGCGATATCGCATCTCATTTCTATGTTTCATGGTAAGATATAATATGATTTGCGAAGTATCATGTATTCCTCGTCCACACTTCAAATGAATGTTAATGCGACACTTCCTTGCTAGGAAATAGCGTCTGCAGATGTCTAGGTATCGTAGCAATAGAGTTCTAATGCTTCTTAAAACGCGATATCGCATCTCATTTCTATGTTTCATGGTAAGATATAATATGATTTGCGAAGTGTTATGTATTCCTCGTCTACATTTCAAATGAAAGTAAATGCGACACTTCCTTGCAAGGAAATAGCGATTGCAGATGTCTGCGTATCGTAGCAATAGAGTTCGTATGATTCTTAAAACGCGATATCGCATCTCATTTCTATGTTTCATGGTAAGATATAATATGATTTGCGAAGTGTTATGTATTCCTCGCCTACACTTCAAATGAATGTAAATGCGACACTTCTTTGCTAGGAAATAGCGTCTGCAGATATCTAGGTATCGTAGCAATAGAGTTCTAATGCTTCTTAAAACGCGATTTCGCATCTCATTTTTATGTTTCATGGTAAGATATAATATGATATGCGAAGTATCATGTATTCCTCGTCTACACTTCAAATGAATGTTAATGCGACACTTCCTTGCTAGGAAATAGCGTCTGCAGATGTCTAGGTATCGTAGCAATAGAGTTCTGATGCTACTTAAAACGCGATATCGCATCTCATTTCTATGTTTCACAGTAAGATATAATATTCATTGCGAAGTGTTATGCATTCCTCGTCTACGATTCAAATGAATGTAAATGCGACACTTCCTTGCAAGGAAATAGCGTTTGCAGATGTCTACGTATCGTAGCAATAGAGTTCTTATGATACTTAAAACGCGATATCGCATCTCATTTCTATGTTTCATGGTAAGATATAATATGATTTGCGAAGTGTTATGTATTCCTCGTCTACACTTCAAATGAAAGTAAATGCGACACTTCCTTGCAAGGAAATAGCGATTGCAGATGTCTACGTATCGCAGCAATAGAGTTCATATGATTCTTAAAACGCGATATCGCATCTCATTTCTATGTTTCATGGTAAGATATAACATGATTTGCGAAGTGTCATGTATTCCTCGTCTACACTTCAAATGAATGTGAATGCGATACTTCCTCGCTAGGAAATAGCGTTTGCAGATGTCTACGTATCGTAGCAATAGCTTTCTAATGCTTCTTAAAACGAGATATTGCATCTCATATCTATGTTTCATGATAAGATATAATATTCATTGCGAAGTGTTATGCATTCCTCGTCTACGATTCAAATGAATGTAAATGCCGCACTTCCATGCAAGGAAATAGCGTTTGCAGATGTCTAGGTACCGTAGCAATAGAGTTCTAATGCTTCTTAAAACGCGATATCGCATCTCATTTCTATGTTTCATGGTAAGATATAACATGATTAGCGAAGTATTACGTATTCCCCGTCTACACTTCAAATGAATGTGAGTGCGATACTTCCTCGCTAGGAAATAGCGTTTGCAGATGTCTACGTATCGTAGCAATAGAGTTCAAATACTTCTTAAAACGCGATATCGCATCTCATCTCAATGTTTCATGGTAAGATATAATATGATTTGCGATGTATCACGTATTCCTCGTCTACACTTCAAATGAATGTAAATGCGACACTTCCCTGCTAGGAAATAGCGTCTGCAGATGTCTACGTATCGAAGCAATAGAGTTCAAATGCTTCTTAAAACGAGATATTGCATCTCATATCTATGTTTCATGGTAAGATATAATATTCATTGCGAAGTGTTATGCATTGCTCTGTCTACGATTCAAATGAATGTAATTGCGACACTTCCTTGCAAGGAAATAGCGTTTGCAGATATCTACGTAACGTAGCAATAGAGTTCTAATGCTTCTTAAAACGCGATATCGCATCTCATTTCTATGTTTCATGGTAAGATATAATATGATTTGCGAAGTGTTATGTATTCCTCGCCTACACTTCAAATGAATGTAAATGCGACACTTCTTTGCTAGGAAATAGCGTTTGCAAATGTCTCCCTCTCGTAGCAATAGTGTTCTAATGCTTCTTAAAACTCGATATCGCATCTCATTTCAATGTTTCATGGTAAGGTTTAATATTCATTGCGAAGTGTTATGCATTCCTCGTCTACGATTCAAATGAATGTAAATGCGACACTTCCTTGCAAGGAAATAGCGTTTGCAGATGTCTACCTATCGTAGCAATAGTGTTCTAATGCTTCTTAAAACGCGATATCGCATCTCATTTCTATGTTTCATGGTAAGATATAATATGATTTGCGAAGTATCACGTATTCCTCGTCTACACTTCAAATGAATGTAAATGCGACACTTCCTTGCTAGGAAATAGCGTCTGCAGATGTCTACGTATCGAAGCAATAGAGTTAAAATGCTTCTTAAAACGAGATATTGCATCTCATATCTATGTTTCATGGTAAGATATAATATTCATTGCGAAGTGTCATGCATTCCTCGTCTACGATTCAAATGAATGTAAATGCGACACTTCCTTGCTAGGAAATAGCGTCTGCAGATGTCTACGTATCGTAGCAATAGAGTTCATATGATTCTTAAAACGAGATATTGCTTCTCATATCTATGTTTCCTGATAAGATATAATATTCATTGCGAAGTGTTATGCATTCCTCGTCTACGATTCAAATGAATGTAACAGCGACACTTCCTTGCAAGGAAATAGCGTTTGCAAATGTCTACGTATCGTAGCAATATAGTTCTTATGATTCTTAAAACGTGATATCGCATCTCATTTCAATGTTTCATGGTAAGATATAATATTCATTGCGAAGTGTTATGCATTCCTCGTCTACGATACAAATGAATATAAATGCGACACCTCCTTGCAAGGAAATAGCGTTTGCAGATGTCTACGTATCGTAGCAATAGAGTTCTAATGCTTCTTAAAACGCGATATCGTATCTCATTTCTATGTTTCATGGTAAGATATAATATGATTTGCGAAGTGTTATGCATTCCTCGTCTACGATTCAAATGAATGTAACAGCGACACTTCCTTGCAAGGAAATAGCGTCTGCAGATGTCTACGTATCGTAGCAATAGAGTTCATATGATTCTTAAAAGGAGATATTGCTTCTCATATCTATGTTTCCTGATAAGATATAATATCCATTGCGAAGTGTTATGCATTCCTCGTCTACGATTCAAATGAATGTAAATGCGACACTTCCTTGCAAGGAAATAGCGTTTGCAGATGTCTACGTATCGTAGCAATATAGTTCTTATGATTCTTAAAACGCGATATCGCATCTCATTTCTATGTTCCATGGTAAGATATAATATGATTTGCGAAGTATTATGTATTCCTCGTCTACACTTCAAATGAATGTAAATGCGACACTTCCTTGCTAGGAAATAGCGTTTGCGGATGTCTATGTATCGAAGCAATAGAGTTCAAATGCTTCTTAAAACGAGATATTGCATCTCATATCTATGTCTCATGATAAGATATAATATTCATTGCGAAGTGTTATGCATTCCTCGTCTACGATTCAAATCAATGTAAATGCGACCCTTCTTTGCTAGGAAATAGCGTTTGCAAATGTCTACCTATCGTAGCAATAGTGTTCTAATGCTTCTTAAAACGCGATATCGCATCTCATTTCTATGTTTCATGGTAAGATATAATATGATTTGCGAAGTATCACGTACTCCTCGTCTACACTTCAAATGAATGTAAATGCGACACTTCCTTGCTAGGAGATAGCGTCTGCAGATGTCTACGTATCGTAGCAATAGAGTTCATATGATTCTTAAAACCAGATATTGCTTCCCATATCTATGTTTCCTGATAAGATATAATATTCATTGCGAAGTGTTATGCATTCCTCGTCTACGATTCAAATGAATGTAACTGCGACACTTCCTTGCAAGGAAATAGCGTTTGCAGATGTCTACGTATCGTAGCAATATAGTTCTTATGATTCTTAAAACGCGATATCGCATCTCATTTCTATGTTCCATGGTAAGATATAATATGATTTGCGAAGTGTCATGTATTCCTCGTCTACACTTCAAATCAATGTAAATGCGACACTTCCTCGCAAGGAAATAGCGTTTGCAGATGTCTATGTATCGAAGCAATAGAGTTCAAATGCTTCTTAAAACGCGATATCGCATCTCATCTCTATGTTTCATGGTAAGATATAATATGATTTGCGATGTATCACGTATTCCTCGTCTACACTTCAAATGAATGTAAATGCGACACTTCCTTGCTAGGAAATAGCGTCTGCAGATGTCTACGTATCGAAGCAATAGAGTTCAAATGCTTCTTAAAACGAGATATTGCATCTCATATCTATGTTTCATGGTAAAATATATCATTTGCGAAGTGTTATGTATTCCTCGCCTACACTTCAAATGAATGTAAATGCGACACTTCTTTGCCAGGAAATAGCGGTTGCAAATGTCTACCTATCGTAGCAATAGAGTTCATATGATTCTTAAAACGCGATGTCGCATCTCATTTCAATGTTTCATGGTAAGATATAACATGATTTGCGAAATGTTATGTATTCCTCGTCTACACTTCAAATGAATGTGAATGCGATAGTTCCTCGCTAGGAAATAGCGTTTGCAGATGTCTACGTATCGTAGCAATAGCTTTCTAATGCTTCTTAAAACGCGATATCGAATCTCATTTCTATGTTTCATGGTAAGATATAATATGATTTGCGAAGTGTTATGTATTCCTCGTCTACACTTCAAAGGAATGTAAATGTGACACTTCCTCGCTAGGAAATAGCGTTTAAGGATGTCTACGTATCGAAGCAGTAGAGTTCAAATGCTTCTTAAAACACGATATCGCATCTCATTTCTATGTTTCATGGTAAGATATAACATGATTTGGGAAGTGTTATGTATTCCTCGTCTACACTTCAAATGAATGTGAATGCAATACTTCCTCGCTAGGAAATAGCGTTTGCAGATGTCTACGTATCGTAGCAATAGCTTTCTAATGCTTCTTAAAACGCGATATCGAATCTCATTTCTATGTTTCATGGTAAGATATAACATGATTTGCGAAGTGTTATGTATTCCTCGTCTACACTTCAAATGAATGTGAATGCGATACTTACTCGCTAGGAAATAGCGTTTGCAGATGTCTACGTATCGTAGCAATAGCTTTCTAATGCTTCTTAAAACGCGATATCGAATCACATTTCTATGTTTCATGGTAAGATATAATATGATTTGCGAAGTGTCATGTATTTCTCGTCTACACTTCAAATGAATGTAAATGCGACACTTCCTTGCAAGGAAATAGCGTTTGCAGATGTCTACGTATCGAAGCAATGGAGTTCAAATGCTTGTTAAAACGCGATATCGCATCTCATCTCTATGTTTCATGGTAAGATATAATATGATTTGCGAAGTATCACGTATTCCTCATCTACACTTCAAATGAATGTAAATGCGGCACTTCCTTGCTAGGAAATAGCGTCTGCAGATGTCTACGTATCGTAGCAATAGAGTTCATATGATTCTTAAAAGGAGATATTGCTTCTCATATCTATGTTTCCTGATAAGATATAATATCCATTGCGAAGTGTTATGCATTCCTCGTCTACGATTCAAATGAATGTAAATGCGACACTTCCTTGCAAGGAAATAGCGTTTGCAGATGTCTACGTATCGTAGCAATAGAGTTCTAATGCTTCTTAAAACGCGATATCGCATCTCATTTCTATGTTTCATGGTAAGATATAATATGATTTGCGAAGTGTTATGTATTCCTCGCCTACACTTCAAATGAATGTAAATGCTACACTTCTTTGCTAGGAAATAACGTTTGCAAATGTCTACCTATCGTAGCAATAGTGTTCTAATGCTTCTTAAAACGCGATATCGCATCTCATTTCTATGTTTCATGGTAAGATATAATATGATTTGCGAAGTATCATGTATTCCTCTTCTACACTTCAAATGAATGTAAATGCGACACTTCCTCGCTAGGAAATAGCGTCTGCAGATGTCTAGGTATCGTAGCAATAGAGTTCTAATGCTTCTTAAAACGCGATATCGCATCTCATTTCTATGTGTCATGGTAAGATATAATATGATTTGCGAAGTGTTATGTATTCCTCGTCTACACTTCAAATGAATGTGAATGCGATACTTCCTCGCTAGGAAATAGCGTTTGCAGATGTCTACGTATGGTAGCAATAGTTTTCTAATGCTTCTTAAAACGCGATATCGCATCTCATTTCTATGTTTCATGGTAAGATATAATATGATTTGCGAAGTATCAGGTATTCCTCTTCTACCCTTCAAATGAATGTAAATGCGACACTTCCTCGCTAGGAAATAGCGTCTGCAGATGTCTAGGTATCGTAGCAATAGAGTTCTAATGCTTCTTAAAACGCGATATCGCATCTCATTTCTATGTTTCATGGTAAGATATAATATGATTTGCGAAGTGTTATGTATTCCTCGTCTACACTTCAAATGAATGTGAATGCGATACTTCCTCGCTAGGAAATAGCGTTTGCAGATGTCTACGTATCGAAGCAATAGAGTTCAAATGCTTCTTAAAACACGATATCTCATCTCATTTCTATGTTTCATGGTAAGATATAACATGATTTGGGAAGTGTTATGTATTCCTCGTCTACACTTCAAATGAATGTGAATGCGATACTTCCTCGCTAGGAAATAGCGTTTGCAGATGTCTGCGTATCGTAGCAATAGCTTTCTAATGCTTCTTAAAACGCGATATCGAATCTCATTTCTATGTTTCATGGTAAGATATAATATTCATTGCGAAGTGTTATGCATTCCTCGTCCACGATTCAAATGAATGTAAATGCGACACTTCCTTGCAAGGAAATAGCGTTTGCAGATGTCTACGTATCGAAGCAATAGAGTTCAAATGCTTCTTAAAACGAGATATTGCATCTCATATCTATGTTTCCTGATAAGATATAATATTCATTGCGAATTGTTATGCATTCCTCGTCTACGATTCAAATGAATGTAAATGCGACACTTCCTTGCAAGGAAATAGCGTTTGCAGATGTCTACGTATCGTAGCAATAGAGTTCTAATGCTTCTTAAAACGCGACATCGCATCTCATTTCAATGTTTCATGGTATGATATAATATGATTTGCGAAGTGTTATGTATTCCTCGTCTACACTTCAAATGAATGTAAATGCGACACTTCTTTGCTAGGAAATAGCGTTTGCAAATGACTACCTATCGCAGCAATAGTGTTCTAATGCTTCTAAAAACGCGATATCGCATCTCATCTCTATGTTTCATGGTAAGATATAATGTGATTTGCGAAGTATCATGTATTCCTCGTCTACACTTCAAATGAATGTTAATGCGACACTTCCTTGCTAGGAAATAGCGTCTGCAGATGTCTAGGTATCGTAGCAATAGGGTTCTAATGCTTCTTAAAACGCGATATCGCATCTCATTTCTATGTTTCATGGTAAGATATAATATGATTTGCGAAGTGTTATGTATTCCTCGCCTACACTTCAAATAAATGTAAATGCGACACTTCTTTGCTAGGAAATAGCGTTTGCAAATGTCTACCTATCGTAGCAATAGTGTTCTAATGCTTCTTAAAACGCGATATCGCATCTCATTTCTATGTTTCATGGTAAGATATAATATGATTTGCGAAGTATCATGTATTCCTCGTCTACACTTCAAATGAATGTAAATGCCACACTTCCTTGCTAGGAAATAGCGTCTGCAGATATCTAGGTATCGTAGCAATAGAGTTCTAATGCTTCTTAAAACGCGACATCGCATCTCATTTCAATGTTTCATGGTAAGATATAATTTGATTTGCGAAGTGTTATGTATTCCTCGTCTACACTTCAAATGAATGTAAATGCGACACTTCTTTGCTAGGAAATAGCGTTTGCAAATGTCTACCTATCGCAGCAATAGTGTTCTAATGCTTCTAAAAACGCGATATCGCATCTCATTTCTATGTTTCATGGTAAGATATAATATGATTTGCGAAGAATCATGTATTCCTCTTCTACACTTCAAATGAATGTTAATGCGACACTTCCTTGCTAGGAAATAGCGTCTGCAGATGTCTAGGTATCGTAGCAATAGAGTTCTAATGCTTCTTAAAACGCGATATCGCATCTCATTTCTATGTTTCATGGTAAGATATAGTATGATTTGCGAAGTGTTATGTATTTCTCGTCTACACTTCAAAGGAATGTAAATGTGACACTTCCTCGCTAGGAAATAGCGTTTGCAGATGTCTACGTATCGAAGCAATAGAGTTCAAATGCTTCTTAAAACACGATATCGCATCTCATTTCTATGTTTCATGGTAAGATATAACATGATTTGGGAAGTGTTATGTATTCCTCGTCTACACTTCAAATGAATGTGAATGCGATACTTCCTCGCTAGGAAATAGCGTTTGCAGATGTCTACGTATCGTAGCAATAGCTTTCTAATGCTTCTTAAAACGCGAAATCGAATCTCATTTCTATGTTTCATGGTAAGATATAACATGATTTGCGAAGTGTTATGTATTCCTCGTCTACACTTCAAATGAATGTGAATGCGATACTTCCTCGCTAGGAAATAGGGTTTGCAGATGTCTACGTATCGTAGCAATAGCTTTCTAATGCTTCTTAAATCGCGATATCGAATCTCATTTCTATGTTTCATGGTAAGATATAATATGATTTGCGAAGTGTCATGTATTTCTCGTCTACACTTCAAATGAATGTAAATGCGACACTTCCTTGCTAGGAAATAGCGTCTGCAGATGTCTACGTATCGTAGCAATAGAGTTCATATGATTCTTAAAACGAGATATTGCTTCTCATATCTATGTTTCCTGATAAGATATAATATTCATTGCGAAGTGTTATGCATTCCTCGTCTACGATTCAAATGAATGTAAATGCGACACTTCCTTGAAAGGAAATAGCGTTTGCAGATGTCTACGTATCGTAGCAATAGAGTTCTAATGCTTCTTAAAACGCGATATCGCATCTCATTTCTATGTTTCATGGTAAGATATAATATGATTTGCGAAGTGTTATGTATTCCTCGTCTACACTTCAAACGAATGTGAATGCGACACTTCCTTGCTAGGAAATAGGGTCTGCAGATGTCTAGGTATCGTAGCAATAGAGTTCTAATGCTACTTAAAACGCGATATCGCATCTCATTTCTATGTTTCATGGTAAGATATAATATGATTTGCGAAGTACCATGTATTCCTCGTCCACACTTCAAATGAATGTTAATGCGACACTTCCTTGCTAGGAAATAGCGTTTGCAGATGTCTACGTATCGTAGCAATAGAGTTCTTATGATTCTTAAAACGCGATATCGCATCTCACTTCTATGTTTCATGGTAAGATATAATATGATTTGCGAAGTGTTATGTATTCCCCCGTCTACACTTCAAATGAAAGTAAATGCGACACTTCCTTTCAAGGAAATAGCGATTGCAGATGTCTACGTATCCTAGCAATATAGTTCATATGATACTTAAAACGCGATATCGCATCTCATTTCTATGATTCATGGTAAGATATAACATGATATGCGAAGTGTTATGTATTCCTCGTATACACTTCAAATGAATGTTAATGCGACACTTCCTTGCAAGGAAATAGCGTTTGCAGATGTCTACGTATCGTAGCAATAGCTTTCTAATGCTTCTTAAAACGTGATATCGAATCTCATTTCCATGTTTCATGGTAAGATATAATATGATTTGCGAAGTGTCATGTATTCCTCGTCTACACTTCAAATGAATGTAAATGCGACACTTCCTTGGAAGGAAATAGCGTTTGCAGATGTCTACGTATCGAAGCAATAGGGTTCAAATGCTTCTTAAAACGCGATATCGCATCTCATCTCTATGTTTCATGGTAAGATATAATATGATTTGCGAAGTATCACGTAATCCTCGTCTACACTTCAAAGGAATGTAAATGCGACACTTCCTCGGTAGGCAATAGCGTCTGCAGATGTCTACGTATCGTAGCAACAGAGTTCATATGAATCTTAAAGCGAGATATTGCATCTCATATCTATGTTTCCTGATAAGATATAATATTCATTGCGAAGTGTTAAGCATTCTTCGTCTACGATTCAAATGAATGTAAATGCGACACTACCTTGCAAGGAAATAGCGTTTGCAGATGTCTACGTATCGTAGCAATAGGGTTCTAATGCTTCTTAAAACGCGATATCGCATCTCATTTCTATGTTTCATGGTAAGATATAATATGATTTGCGAAGTGTCATGTTTTCCTCGTCTACACTTCAAACGAATGTGAATGCGACACTTCCTTGCTAGGAAATAGCGTCTGCAGATCTCTAGGTATCGTAGCAATAGAGTTCTAATGCTACTTAAAACGCGATATCGCATCTCATTTCTATGTTTCATGGTAAGATATAATATGATTTGCGAAGTATCATGTATTCCTCGTCCACACTTCAAATGAATGTAAATGCGACACTTCCTTGCTAGGAAATAGCGTCTGCAGATGTCTAGGTATCGTAGCAATAGAGTTCTAATGCTTCTTAAATCGCGATATCGCATCTCATTTCAATGTTTCATGGTAAGATATAATATGATTTGCGATGCGTTATGTATTCCTCGTCTACACTTCAAATGAATGTAAATGCGACACTTCTGTGCTAGGAAATAGCGTTTGCAAATGTCTACGTATCGTAGCAATAGAGATCATATGATTCTTAAAACGCGATGTCGCATCTCATTTCTATGTTTCATGGTAAGATATAAAATGATTTGCGAAGTGTTATGTATTCCTCGTCTACACTTCAAATGAATGTGAATGCGATAGTTCCTCGCTAGGAAATAGCGTTTGCAGATGTCTACGTATCGTAGCAATAGCGTTCTAATGCTTCTTAAAACGCGATATCGAATCTCATTTCTATGTTTCATGGGAAGATATAATATGATTTGCGAAGTGTTATGTATTCCTCGTCTACACTTCAAACGAATGTGAATGCGACACTTCCTTGCTAGGAAATAGCGTCTGCAGATGTCTAGGTATCGTAGCAATAGAGTTCTAATGCTACTTAAAACGCGATATCGCATCTCATTTCTATGTTTCATGGTAAGATATAATATGATTTGCGAAGTACCATGTATTCCTCGTCCACACTTCAAATGAATGTTAATGCGACACTTCCTTGCTAGGAAATAGCGTTTGCAGATGTCTACGTATCGTAGCAATAGAGTTCTTATGATTCTTAAAACGCGATATCGCATCTCACTTCTATGTTTCATGGTAAGATATAATATGATTTGCGAAGTGTTATGTATTCCCCGTCTACACTTCAAATGAAAGTAAATGCGACACTTCCTTTCAAGGAAATAGCGATTGCAGATGTCTACGTATCGTAGCAATATAGTTCATATGATACTTAAAACGCGATATCGCATCTCATTTCTATGCTTCATGGTAAGATATAATATGATTTGCGAAGTGTTATGTTGTGACGTCAGGCGTAGCGCCTGCCACCCATCAGCCTCCTCACCGCCTCCAGCATCAACACCTGCACGCAGGCAACCTGCCGTACACGCCTGCAGACTCAGCAACCAGCAGCGTTCGCGCGCGCACGGGTGCACGCTCTCACACGCACGTAGGAACACCTCTTTCTCGCTCGCACCAACGAGCAGCGCTGTCTCGCTCGCACCTACGAGCATCCCCGCCTCCCTCGCATCGAGGACTCCGTCCAGAGGGAAGAAGTCGCAGCCCGTCACCGGAATGGGGACTGTTCCAGTTTAGGGAACCAACATTGCCAGACCCTGTATACTATTTTTAACTCACATATTACATCTATGTACATGTATTATAATCCTAAATCTAAGTACTCATGACACATATTGTAACACACCACAACACACACGTAATTCTAAGTCCGTAGGTATATGATTATATATTAAGACGCGCCAGCGCCAACGACATGCGCAGCTAGCCCCACCACGAGCCGCGAGTCCCCACTCGCTGGACTACGCGCTCCCCACTACGAGCGCCCGCGACCGAAGCGCCTCGCGAACCGAGGAGGTCCGAGACGCGACTCCAGAGAGTTAGTCTACTTCGAGATTCCAGTCCGAGGAGTCGAATCCTCCAGTACCATTTCTTATACTCGAGCCATTAGCCGCCTCAATGTGGGGTCTAGGCTACGCGCTAGTATTTCTATTTCCTTAGTTCTAACTTAGAATAATTTCCACTTTGTATAATTTTAACTTAGAATATATTCCATTTATTTTACTACATCTAGGTTTTGCGTTTAATACCATATCTACTAATTCCTATATCTACTAAATCAAATACCACTTCTCGCGCTTAATACAAACAGTAACAACGAATTCTTCCACGTGTCTCCTCCATACAACTGGGTAGCTTCCCATCACCTCGAAGGAGTATAGAACTCAGCTTTGCAGAGTTGCGATAGAGCGGACCGCAGCTTATCCTTCCGAGCATTGTCTGTTAGTACAGAAAACTCTGGGTGAATGGGGCGTGATTCCGGTTCGCGAAGAACACGACGCGCGGGTAGGAAGAATTTCCTTCGCACACTTGTGCGTGGATACGTGGGTAACGTATCCCGAATCCCCGTGTACCAGCAACCTGTCTCCGCACCTGTTCAGCAGCATCTCTCCGAAGTCTCCAGCAACGCCGAGTCTCCTGTTTCCGCAGCCGAGGTTGCTGCGATATCTACAGTCTCCACCGAATCCGCTTCGCATCCGAATCGCAGTTTCCCGCTTCGCTGGAAGCTCATTGAATTATCAACCTCAATCAACAGGCCAGCACCTACGTCGATACCAATCAACGATCCACGGCGAGAATTTTACCAACGTATCGAGAACGAAATCGGCAAAGGTAATATTTCCAACTCATAATATCCGCGAATCGCGAGTGTTTTGTCCGTGTCGCGTTAGCTGAAATAGCCCAACCCGGTCGTAACGCGTTTCCGCGGACCGAATTTCGAACAAATAGGCTAGTGTCGTGAAGCCTCCGGATAAACGAAAAGTTATTTCGCCGGACGTGACAATGTATTCCTCGTCTACACTTCAAATGAATGTAAATGCGACACTTCTTTGCTAGGAAATAGCGTTTGCAAATGTCTACCTATCGTAGCAATAGTGTTCTGATGCTTCTTAAAACGCGATATCGCATCTCATTTCTATGTTTCATGGTAAGATATAATATGATTTGCGAAGTATCATGTATTCCTCGTCCACACTTCAAATGAATGTTAATGCGACACTTCCTTGCTAGGAAATAGCGTCTGCAGATGTCTAGGTATCGTAGCAATAGAGTTCTAATGCTTCTTAAAACGCGATATCGCATCTCATTTCTATGTTTCATGGTAAGATATAATATGATTTGCGAAGTGTTATGTATTCCTCGTCTACATTTCAAATGAAAGTAAATGCGACACTTCCTTGCAAGGAAATAGCGATTGCAGATGTCTGCGTATCGTAGCAATAGAGTTCGTATGATTCTTAAAACGCGATATCGCATCTCATTTCTATGTTTCATGGTAAGATATAATATGATTTGCGAAGTGTTATGTATTCCTCGCCTACACTTCAAATGAATGTAAATGCGACACTTCTTTGCTAGGAAATAGCGTCTGCAGATATCTAGGTATCGTAGCAATAGAGATCTAATGCTTCTTAAAACGCGATTTCGCATCTCATTTCTATGTTTCATGGTAAGATATAATATGATTTGCGAAGTATCATGTATCCCTCGTCTACACTTCAAATGAATGTTAATGCGACACTTCCTTGCTAGGAAATAGCGTCTGCAGATGTCTAGGTATCGTAGCAATAGAGTTCTGATGCTACTTAAAACGCGATATCGCATCTCATTTCTATGTTTCACAGTAAGATATAATATTCATTGCGAAGTGTTATGCATTCCTCGTCTACGATTCAAATGAATGTAAATGCGACACTTCCTTGCAAGGAAATAGCGTTTGCAGATGTCTACGTATCGTAGCAATAGAGTTCATATGATTCTTAAAACGCGATATCGCATCTCATTTCTATGTTTCATGGTAAGATATAACATGATTTGCGAAGTGTCATGTATTACTCGTCTACACTTCAAATGAATGTGAATGCGGTACTTCCTCGCTAGGAAATAGCGTTTGCAGATGTCTACGTATCGTAGCAATAGCTTCCTAATGCTTCTTAAAACGAGATATTGCATCTCATATCTATGTTTCATGATAAGATATAATATTCATTGCGAAGTGTTATGCATTCCTCGTCTACGATTCAAATGAATGTAAATGCGACACTTCCATGCAAGGAAATAGCGTTTGCAGATGTCTACGTATCGTAGCAATAGAGTTCTTATGATACTTAAAACGCTATATTGCATCCCATTTCAATGTTTCATGGTAGGGTATAATATGATTTGCGAAGTGTTATGTATTCCTCGTCTACACTTCAAATGAATGTAAATGCGACACTTCTTTGCTAGGAAATAGCGTTTGCAAATGTCTACCTATCGTAGCAATAGTGTTCTAATGCGTCTTAAAACGCGATATCGCATCTCATTTCTATGTTTCACGGTAAGATATAATATGATTTGCGAAGTATCATGTATTCCTCATCTACACTTCAAATGAATGTTAATGCGACACTTCCTTGCTAGGAAATAGCGTCTGCAGATGTCTACGTATCGTAGCAATAGAGTTCATATGATTCTTAAAACGCGATATCGCATCTCATTTCTATGTTTCATGGTAAAATATAATATGATTTGCGAAGTATCATGTATTCCTCGTCCACACTTCAAATGAATGTTAATGCGACACTTCCTTGCTAGGAAATAGCGTCTGCAGATGTCTAGGTATCGTAGCAATAGAGTTCTAATGCTTCTTAAAACGCGATATCGCATCTCATTTCTATGTTTCATGGTAAGATATAATATGATTTGCGAAGTGTTATGTATTCCTCGTCTACATTTCAAATGAAAGTAAATGCGACACTTCCTTGCAAGGAAATAGCGATTGCAGATGTCTGCGTATCGTAGCAATAGAGTTCTGATGCTACTTAAAACGCGATATCGCATCTCATTTCTATGTTTCACAGTAAGATATAATATTCATTGCGAAGTGTTATGCATTCCTCGTCTACGATTCAAATGAATGTAAATGCGACACTTCCTTGCAAGGAAATAGCGTTTGCAGATGTCTACGTATCGTAGCAATAGAGTTCTTATGATACTTAAAACGCGATATCGCATCTCATTTCTATGTTTCATGGTAAGATATAATATGATTTGCGAAATGTTATGTATTCCTCGTCTACACTTCAAATGAAAGTAAATGCGACACTTCCTTGCAAGGAAATAGCGATTGCAGATGTCTGCGTATCGTAGCAATAGAGTTCGTATGATTCTTAAAACGCGATATCGCATCTCATTTCTATGTTTCATGGTAAGATATAATATGATTTGCGAAGTGTTATGTATTCCTCGCCTACAC
The DNA here is from genome assembly GCF_050948175.1 of Xylocopa sonorina. NCBI lineage: Eukaryota > Metazoa > Arthropoda > Insecta > Hymenoptera > Apidae > Xylocopa > Xylocopa sonorina. The sequence continues at coordinate 17,400 of NW_027490806.1, read as the reverse complement.
TTCAAATGAATGTAAATGCGCCACTTCTTTGCTAGGAAATAGCGTCTGCAGATATTTAGGTATCGTAGCAATAGAGATCTAATGCTTCTTAACACGCGATTTCGCATCTCATTTCTATGTTTCATGGTAAGATATAATATGATTTGCGAAGTATCACGTGTTCCTCTTCCACACTTCAAATGAATGTAAATGCGACACTTCCTTGCAAGGAAATAGCGTTTGCAAATGTCTACCTATCGTAGCAATAGTGTTCCAATGCTTCTTAAAACGCGATATCGCACCTCATTTCTATATTTCATGGTAAGATATAATATGATTTGCGAAGTGCTATGTATTCCTCGTCTACACATCAACTAAATGTAAATGCGCACTTCCTTGCAAGGAAATAGCGTTTGCAGATGTCTACGTATCGTAGCAATAGCTTTCTAATGCTTCTTAAAACGAGATATTGCATCTCATATCTATGTTTCATGATAAGATATAATATTCATTGCGAAGTGTTATGCATTCCTCGTCTACGATTCAAATGAATGTAAATGCGACACTTCCATGCAAGGAAATAGCGTTTGCAGATGTCTACGTATCGTAGCAATAGAGTTCTTATGATTCTTAAAACGCTATATTGCATCCCATTTCAATGTTTCATGGTAGGGTATAATATGATTTGCGAAGTGTTATGTATTCCTCGTCTACACTTCAAATGAATGTAAATGCGACACTTCTTTGCTAGGAAATAGAGTTTGCAGATGTCTACGTATCGTAGCAATAGCTTTCTAATGCATCTTAAAACGCGATATCGAATCTCATTTCTATGTTTCATGGTAAGATACAATATGATTTGCGAAGTGTCATGTATTCCTCGTCTACACTTCAAATGAATGTAAATGCGACACTTCCTTGCAAGGAAATAGCGTTTGCAGATGTCTACGTATCGAAGCAATAGTGTTCAAATGCTTCTTAAAACGCGATATCGCATCTCATCTCTATGTTTCATGGTAAGATATAATATGATTTGCGAAGTATCACGTATTCCTCGTCTACACTTCAAATGAATGTAAATGCGACACTTCCTTGCTAGGCAATAGCGTCTGCAGATGTCTACGTATCGTAGCAATAGAGTTCATATGATTCTTAAAACGAGATATAGCATCTCATATCTATGTTTCCTGATAAGATATAATATTCATTGCGAAGTGTTATGCATTCCTCGTCTACACTTCAAATGAAAGTAAATGCGACACTTCCTTGCAAGGAAATAGCGTTTGCAGATGTCTACGTATCGTAGCAATAGAGTTCTAATGCTTCTTAAAACGCGATATCGCATCTCATTTCTATGTTTCATGGTAAGATATAACATGATTTGCGAAGTGTTATGTATTCCTCGTCTACACTTCAAATAAATGTAAATGCGACACTTCTTTGCTAGGAAATAGCGTTTGCAAGTGTCTACCTATCGTAGCAATAGTGTTCTAATGCTTCTTAAAACGCGATATCGCATCTCATTTCTATGCTTCATGGTAAGATATAATATGATTTGCGAAGTATCATGTACTCCTCGTCTACACTTCAAATGAAAGTAAATGCGACACTTCCTTGCTAGGAAATAGCGTCTGCAGATGTCTAGGTATCGTAGCAATAGAGTTCAAATGCTACTTAAAACGCGGTATCGCATCTCATTTCTATGCTTCATGGTATGATATAATATGATTTGCGAAGTGTTATGTATTCCTCGTCTACACTTCAAATGAATGTAAATGCGACACTTCCTTGCAAGGAAATAGCGATTGCAGATGTCTACGTATCGTAGCAATAGAGTTCATATGATTCTTAAAAAGCGACATCGCATCTCATTTCTATGTTTCATGGTAAGATATAGCATGATTTGCGAAGTTTTATGTATTCCTCGTCTACACTTCAATTGAATGTGAATGCGATACTTCCTCGGTAGGAAATAGCGTTTGCAGATGTCTACGTATCGTAGCAATAGCTTTCTAATGCTTCTTAAAACGAGATATTGCATCTCATATCTATGTTTCATGATAAGATATAATATTCATTGCGTAGTGTTATGCATTCCTCGTCTACGATTCAAATGAATGTAAATGCGACACTTCCATGCAAGGAAATAGCGTTTGCAGATGTCTACGTATCGTAGCAATAGAGTTCTTATGATCCTTAAAACGCTATATTGCATCTCATTTCTACGTTTCATGGTAAGATATAATAAGATTTGCGAAGTGTCATGTATTCCTCGTCTACACTGCAAATGAATGTGAATGCGACACTTCCTCGCTAGGAAATAGCGTTTGAAGATGTCTACGTATCGTAGCAATAGAGTTCTAATGCTTTTTAAAACGCGATATCGCATCTCATTTCTGTGTTTCATGGTAAAATATAATATGATTTGCGAAGTGTTATGTATTCCTCGTCTACACTTCAAAAGGAATGTAAATGCGACACTTCCACGCTAGGAAATAGCGTTTGCAGATGTCTACGTATCGAAGCAATAGAGTTCAAATGCTTCTTAAAACGCGATATCGCATCTCATTTCTACGTTTCATGGTAAGATATAATATGATTCGCGAAGTATCATGTATTCCTCGTCTACACTTCAAATGAATGTAAATGCGACACTTCCCTGCAAGGAAATAGCGTTTGCAGATGTCTACGTATCGTAGCAATAGAGTTCTAATGCTTCTTAAAACGCGATATCGCATCTCATTTCTATGTTTCATGGTAAGATATAATATGATTTGCGAAGTGTTATGTATTCCTCGTCTACACTTCAAATGAATGTAAATGCGACACTTCCTTGCAAGGAAATAGCGATTGCAGATATCTACGTATCGTAGCAATAGAGTTCATATGATTCTTAAAACGCGATATCGCATCTCATTTCTGTGTTTCATGGTAAGATATAATATGATTTGCGAAGTGTTATGTATTCCTCGCCTTCACTTCAAATGAATGTAAATGCGACACTTCTTTGCTAGGAAATAGCGTTTGCAAATGTCTACCTATCGTAGCAATAGTGTTCTAATGCTTCTTAAAACGCGATATCGCATCTCATTTCTATGTTTCATGGTAAGATATAATGTGATTTTCGAAGTACCATGTATTCCTCGTCTACACTTCAAACGAATGTAAATGCGACACTTTCTTGCTAGGAAATAGCGTCTGCAGATGTCTAGGTATCGTAGCAGTAGAGTTCAAATGCTTCTTAAAACGCGATATCGCATCTCATTTCAATGTTACATGGTAAGATATAATATGATTTGCGAAGTGTTATGTATTCCTCGTCTACACTTCAAATGAATGTAAATGCGACACTTCCTCGCTAGGGAATAGCGTTTGCAGATGTCTACGTATCGAAGCAATAGAGTTCAAATGCTTCTTAAAACACGATATCGCATCTCATTTCTATGTTTCATGGTAAGATACAACATGATTTGGGAAGTGTTATGTATTCCTCGTCTACACTTCAAATGAATGTAAATGCGACACTTCCTTGCAAGGAAATAGCGATTGCAGATGTCTACGTATCGTAGCAATAGAGTTCTTATGATTCTTAAAACGCTATATTGCATCTCATTTCAATGTTTCATGGTAAGATATAATATGATTTGCGAAGTGTTATGTATTCCTCGTTTACACTTCAAATGTATGTAAATGCGAGACTTCTTTGCTAGGAAATAGCGTTTGCAAATGTCTACCTATCGTAGCAATAGTGTTCCAATGCTTCTTAAAACGCGATATCGCACCTCATTTCTATATTTCATGGTAAGATATAATATGATTTGCGAAGTGCTATGTATTCCTCGTCTACACATCAACTAAATGTAAATGCGCACTTCCTTGCAAGGAAATAGCGTTTGCAGATGTCAACGTATCGTAGCAATAGAGTTCTTATGATGCTTAAAACGCGATATCGCATCTCATTTCTATGTTTCATGGTAAGATATGATATGATTTGCGAAGTGTTATGTATTCCTCGTCTACACTTCAAATGAATGTAAATGAGACACTTCTTTGCTAGGAAATAGCGTTTGCAAATGTCTACCTATCGTAGCAATAGTGTTCTAATGCTTCTTAAAACGCGATATCGCATCTCATTTCAATGTTTCATGGTATGATATAATATGATTTGCGAAGTATCATGTATTCCTTGCCTACATTTCAAATGAATGTAAATGCGACACTTCCTTGCTAGGAAATAGCGTCTGCAGATGTCTAGGTATCGTAGCAATAGTGTTCTAATGCTTCATAAAACGCGATATCGCATCTCATTTCTATGTCTCATGGTAAGATATAATATGATTTGCGAAGTGTTATGTATTCCTCGTCTACACTTCAAATGAATGTAAATGCGACACTTCCTTGCAAGGAAATAGCGATTGCAGATGTCTACGTCTCGTAGCAATAGAGTTCATATGATACTTAAAATGCGATATCGCATCTCATTTCTATGTTTCATGGTAAGATATTACATGGTTTGCGAAGTGTTATGTATTCCTTGTCTACACTTCAAACGAATGTGAATGCGATACTTCCTCGCTAGGAAATAGCGCTTGCAGATGTCTACGTATCGTAGCAATAGCTTTCTAATGCTCCTTAAAACGCGATGTCGAATCTCATTTCTATGTTTCATGGTAAGATATAATATGATTTGCGAAGTGTCATGTATTCCTCGTCTACACTTCAAATGAATGTAAATGCGACACTTCCTTGCAAGGAAATAGCGTTTGCAGATGTCTACGTATCGTAGCAATAGAGTTCCTATGATTCTTAAAACGCGATATCGCATCTCATTTCTATGTTTCATGGTAAGATATAATATTATTTGCGAAGTGTTATGTATTCCTCGTCTACACATCAACTAAATGTAAATGCGCACTTCCTTGCAAGGAAATAGCGTTTGCAGATGTCAACGTATCGTAGCAATAGAGTTCTTATGATGCTTAAAACGCGATATCGCATCTCATTTCGATGTTTCATGGTTATATATAATATGATTTGCGAAGTGTTATGTATTCCTCGTCTACACTTCAAATGAATGTAAATGCGACACTTCCTTGCTAGGAAATAGCGTTTGCAGATGTCTACGTATCGAAGCAATAGAGTTCAAATGCTTCTTAAAACGAGATATTGCATCTCATATCTATGTTTCCTGATAAGATATAATTTTCATTGCGATGTGTTATGCATTCCTCGTCTACGATTCAAATGAATGTAAATGCGACACTTCCTTGCAAGGAAATAGCGTTTGCAGATGTCTACGTATCGTAGCAATAGAGTTCTTATGATTCTTAAAACGCGATATCGCATCCCATTTCTATGTTTCATGGTAAGATATAATATGATTTGCGAAGTATCATGTATTCCACGTCTACACTTCAAATGAATGTAAATGCGACACTTCCTTGCAAGGAAATAGCGTTTGCAGATGTCAACGTATCGTAGCAATAGAGTTCTTATGATTCTTAAAACGCGATATCGCATCTCATTTCTATGTTTCGTGGTAAGATATAATATGATTTGCGAAGTATCATGTATTCCTCGTCTACATTTCAAATGAATGTAAATGCGACACTTCCTTGCTAGGAAATAGCGTCTGCAGATGTCTAGGTATCGTAGCAATAGAGTTCTAATGCTTCTTAAAACGCGATATCGCATCTCATTTCTATGTCTCATGGTAATATATAATATGATTTGCGAAGTGTTATGTATTCCTCGTCTACACTTCAAATGAATGTAAATGCGACACTTCCTTGCAAAGAAATAGCGTTTGCAGATGTCTACGTCTCGTAGCAATAGAGTTCTAATGCTTCTTAAAACGCGATATCGCATCTCATTTCAATGTTTCATGGTATGATATAATATGATTTGCGAAGTATCATGTATTCCTCGTCTACATTTCAAATGAATGTAAATGCGACACTTCCTTGCTAGGAAATAGCGTCTGCAGATGTCTAGGTATCGTAGCAATAGAGTTCTAATGCTTCTTAAAACGCGATATCGCATCTCATTTCTATGTCTCATGGTAATATATAATATGATTTGCGAAGTGTTATGTATTCCTCGTCTACACTTCAAATGAATGTAAATGCGACACTTCCTTGCAAGGAAATAGCGTTTGCAAATGTCTACCTATCGTAGCAGTAATGTTCTAATGCTTCTTAGAACGCGATGTCGCATCTCATTTCTATGTTTCATGGTAAGATATAATATGATTTGCGAAGTATCATGTATTCCTCGTCTACACTTCAATTGAATGTAAATGCGACACTTCCTTGCAAGGAAATAGCGTTTGCAGATGTCAACGTATCGTAGCAATAGAGTTCTTATGATTCCTAAAACGCGATATCGCATCTCATTTCTATGTTTCGTGGTAAGATATAATATGATTTGCGAAGTATCATGTATTCCTCGTCTACATTTCAAATGAATGTAAATGCGACACTTCCTTGCAAGGAAATAGCGATTGCAGATGTCTACGTCTCGTAGCAATAGAGTTCATATGATACTTAAAATGCGATATCGCATCTCATTTCTATGTTTCATGGTAAGATATTACATGGTTTGCGAAGTGTTATGTATTCCTTGTCTACACTTCAAACGAATGTGAATGCGATACTTCCTCGCTAGGAAATAGCGCTTGCAGATGTCTACGTATCGTAGCAATAGCTTTCTAATGCTCCTTAAAACGCGATGTCGAATCTCATTTCTATGTTTCATGGTAAGATATAATATGATTTGCGAAGTGTCATGTATTCCTCGTCTACACTTCAAATGAATGTAAATGCGACACTTCCTTGCAAGGAAATAGCGTTTGCAGATGTCTACGTATCGTAGCAATAGAGTTCCTATGATTCTTAAAACGCGATATCGCATCTCATTTCTATGTTTCATGGTAAGATATAATATTATTTGCGAAGTGTTATGTATTCCTCGTCTACACATCAACTAAATGTAAATGCGCACTTCCTTGCAAGGAAATAGCGTTTGCAGATGTCTAGGTATCGTAGCAATAGAGTTCTAATGCTTCTTAAAACGCGATATCGCATCTCATTTCTATGTCTCATGGTAATATATAATATGATTTGCGAAGTGTTATGTATTCCTCGTCTACACTTCAAATGAATGTAAATGCGACACTTCCTTGCAAGGAAATAGCGTTTGCAAATGTCTACCTATCGTAGCAGTAATGTTCTAATGCTTCTTAGAACGCGATGTCGCATCTCATTTCTATGTTTCATGGTAAGATATAATATGATTTGCGAAGTATCATGTATTCCTCGTCTACACTTCAATTGAATGTAAATGCGACACTTCCTTGCAAGGAAATAGCGTTTGCAGATGTCAACGTATCGTAGCAATAGAGTTCTTATGATTCCTAAAACGCGATATCGCATCTCATTTCTATGTTTCGTGGTAAGATATAATATGATTTGCGAAGTATCATGTATTCCTCGTCTACATTTCAAATGAATGTAAATGCGACACTTCTTTGCTAGGAAATAGCGCTTGCAAATGTCTACCTATCGTAGCAATAGTGTTCTAATGCTTCTTAAAACGCGATATCGCATCTCATTTCAATGTTTCATGGTATGATATAATATGATTTGCGAAGTATCATGTATTCCTCGTCTACACTTCAATTGAATGTAAATGCGACACTTCCTTGCAAGGAAATAGCGTTTGCAGATGTCAACGTATCGTAGCAATAGAGTTCTTATGATTCCTAAAACGCGATATCGCATCTCATTTCTATGTCTCATGGTAAGATATAATATGATTTGCGAAGTGTTATGTATTCCTCGTCTACACTTCAAATGAATGTAAATGCGACACTTCCTTGCAAGGAAATAGCGATTGCAGATGTCTACGTCTCGTAGCAATAGAGTTCATATGATACTTAAAATGCGATATCGCATCTCATTTCTATGTTTCATGGTAAGATATTACATGGTTTGCGAAGTGTTATGTATTCCTTGTCTACACTTCAAACGAATGTGAATGCGATACTTCCTCGCTAGGAAATAGCGCTTGCAGATGTCTACGTATCGTAGCAATAGCTTTCTAATGCTCCTTAAAACGCGATGTCGAATCTCATTTCTATGTTTCATGGTAAGATATAATATGATTTGCGAAGTGTCATGTATTCCTCGTCTACACTTCAAATGAATGTAAATGCGACACTTCCTTGCAAGGAAATAGCGTTTGCAGATGTCTACGTATCGTAGCAATAGAGTTCCTATGATTCTTAAAACGCGATATCGCATCTCATTTCTATGTTTCATGGTAAGATATAATATTATTTGCGAAGTGTTATGTATTCCTCGTCTACACATCAACTAAATGTAAATGCGCACTTCCTTGCAAGGAAATAGCGTTTGCAGATGTCAACGTATCGTAGCAATAGAGTTCTTATGATGCTTAAAACGCGATATCGCATCTCATTTCGATGTTTCATGGTTATATATAATATGATTTGCGAAGTGTTATGTATTCCTCGTCTACACTTCAAATGAATGTAAATGCGACACTTCCTTGCTAGGAAATAGCGTTTGCAGATGTCTACGTATCGAAGCAATAGAGTTCAAATGCTTCTTAAAACGAGATATTGCATCTCATATCTATGTTTCCTGATAAGATATAATTTTCATTGCGATGTGTTATGCATTCCTCGTCTACGATTCAAATGAATGTAAATGCGACACTTCCTTGCAAGGAAATAGCGTTTGCAGATGTCTACGTATCGTAGCAATAGAGTTCTTATGATTCTTAAAACGCGATATCGCATCCCATTTCTATGTTTCATGGTAAGATATAATATGATTTGCGAAGTATCATGTATTCCACGTCTACACTTCAAATGAATGTAAATGCGACACTTCCTTGCAAGGAAATAGCGTTTGCAGATGTCAACGTATCGTAGCAATAGAGTTCTTATGATTCTTAAAACGCGATATCGCATCTCATTTCTATGTTTCGTGGTAAGATATAATATGATTTGCGAAGTATCATGTATTCCTCGTCTACATTTCAAATGAATGTAAATGCGACACTTCCTTGCTAGGAAATAGCGTCTGCAGATGTCTAGGTATCGTAGCAATAGAGTTCTAATGCTTCTTAAAACGCGATATCGCATCTCATTTCTATGTCTCATGGTAATATATAATATGATTTGCGAAGTGTTATGTATTCCTCGTCTACACTTCAAATGAATGTAAATGCGACACTTCCTTGCAAAGAAATAGCGTTTGCAGATGTCTACGTCTCGTAGCAATAGAGTTCTAATGCTTCTTAAAACGCGATATCGCATCTCATTTCAATGTTTCATGGTATGATATAATATGATTTGCGAAGTATCATGTATTCCTCGTCTACATTTCAAATGAATGTAAATGCGACACTTCCTTGCTAGGAAATAGCGTCTGCAGATGTCTAGGTATCGTAGCAATAGAGTTCTAATGCTTCTTAAAACGCGATATCGCATCTCATTTCTATGTCTCATGGTAATATATAATATGATTTGCGAAGTGTTATGTATTCCTCGTCTACACTTCAAATGAATGTAAATGCGACACTTCCTTGCAAGGAAATAGCGTTTGCAAATGTCTACCTATCGTAGCAGTAATGTTCTAATGCTTCTTAGAACGCGATGTCGCATCTCATTTCTATGTTTCATGGTAAGATATAATATGATTTGCGAAGTATCATGTATTCCTCGTCTACACTTCAATTGAATGTAAATGCGACACTTCCTTGCAAGGAAATAGCGTTTGCAGATGTCAACGTATCGTAGCAATAGAGTTCTTATGATTCCTAAAACGCGATATCGCATCTCATTTCTATGTTTCGTGGTAAGATATAATATGATTTGCGAAGTATCATGTATTCCTCGTCTACATTTCAAATGAATGTAAATGCGACACTTCCTTGCAAGGAAATAGCGATTGCAGATGTCTACGTCTCGTAGCAATAGAGTTCATATGATACTTAAAATGCGATATCGCATCTCATTTCTATGTTTCATGGTAAGATATTACATGGTTTGCGAAGTGTTATGTATTCCTTGTCTACACTTCAAACGAATGTGAATGCGATACTTCCTCGCTAGGAAATAGCGCTTGCAGATGTCTACGTATCGTAGCAATAGCTTTCTAATGCTCCTTAAAACGCGATGTCGAATCTCATTTCTATGTTTCATGGTAAGATATAATATGATTTGCGAAGTGTCATGTATTCCTCGTCTACACTTCAAATGAATGTAAATGCGACACTTCCTTGCAAGGAAATAGCGTTTGCAGATGTCTACGTATCGTAGCAATAGAGTTCCTATGATTCTTAAAACGCGATATCGCATCTCATTTCTATGTTTCATGGTAAGATATAATATTATTTGCGAAGTGTTATGTATTCCTCGTCTACACATCAACTAAATGTAAATGCGCACTTCCTTGCAAGGAAATAGCGTTTGCAGATGTCTAGGTATCGTAGCAATAGAGTTCTAATGCTTCTTAAAACGCGATATCGCATCTCATTTCTATGTCTCATGGTAATATATAATATGATTTGCGAAGTGTTATGTATTCCTCGTCTACACTTCAAATGAATGTAAATGCGACACTTCCTTGCAAGGAAATAGCGTTTGCAAATGTCTACCTATCGTAGCAGTAATGTTCTAATGCTTCTTAGAACGCGATGTCGCATCTCATTTCTATGTTTCATGGTAAGATATAATATGATTTGCGAAGTATCATGTATTCCTCGTCTACACTTCAATTGAATGTAAATGCGACACTTCCTTGCAAGGAAATAGCGTTTGCAGATGTCAACGTATCGTAGCAATAGAGTTCTTATGATTCCTAAAACGCGATATCGCATCTCATTTCTATGTTTCGTGGTAAGATATAATATGATTTGCGAAGTATCATGTATTCCTCGTCTACATTTCAAATGAATGTAAATGCGACACTTCTTTGCTAGGAAATAGCGCTTGCAAATGTCTACCTATCGTAGCAATAGTGTTCTAATGCTTCTTAAAACGCGATATCGCATCTCATTTCAATGTTTCATGGTATGATATAATATGATTTGCGAAGTATCATGTATTCCTCGTCTACATTTCAAATGAATGTAAATGCGACACTTCCTTGCTAGGAAATAGCGTCTGCAGATGTCTAGGTATCGTAGCAATAGAGTTCTAATGCTTCTTAAAACGCGATATCGCATCTCATTTCTATGTCTCATGGTAAGATATAATATGATTTGCGAAGTGTTATGTATTCCTCGTCTACACTTCAAATGAATGTAAATGCGACAATTCCTTGCAAGGAAATAGCGATTGCAGATGTCTACGTCTCGTAGCAATAGAGTTCATATGATCCTTAAAACGCGATATCGCATCTCATTTCTATGTTTCATGGTAAGATATAATATGATTTGCGAAGTGTTATGTATTCCTCGTCTACACTTCAAACGAGTGTAAATGAGACACTTCTTTGCTAGGAAATAGGGCTTGCAAATGTCTACCTATCGTAGCAATAGTGTTCTAATGCTTCTTAAAACGCGATATCGCATCTCATTTCAATGTTTCATGGTATGATATAATATGATTTGCGAAGTATCATGTATTCCTCGTCTACATTTCAAATGAATGTAAATGCGACACTTCCTTGCTAGGAAATAGCGTCTGCAGATGTCTAGGTATCGTAGCAATAGAGTTCTAATGCTTCTTAAAACGCGATATCGCATCTCATTTCTATGTTTCGTGGTAAGATATAATATGATTTGCGTTGTATCATGTATTCCTCGTCTACATTTCAAATGAATGTAAATGCGGCACTTCCTTGCTAGGAAATAGCGTCTGCAGATGTCTAGGTATCGTAGCAATAGAGTTCTAATGCTTCTTAAAACGCGATATCGCATCTCATTTCTATGTCTCATGGTAAGATATAATATGATTTGCGAAGTGTTATGTATTCCTCGTCTACACTTCAAATGTATGTAAATGCGACACTTCCTTGCAAGGAAATAGCGATTGCAGATGTCTACGTCTCGTAGCAATAGAGTTCATATGATCCTTAAAACGCGATATCGCATCTCATTTCTATGTTTCATGGTAAGATATAATATGATTTGCGAAGTGTCATGTATTCCTCGTCTACACCTCAAATGAATGTAAATGCGACACTTCCTTGCAAGGAAATAGCGTTTGCAAATGTCTACCTATCGTAGCAGTAATGTTCTAATGCTTCTTAGAACGCGATGTCGCATCTCATTTCTATGTTTCATGGTAAGATATAATATGATTTGCGAAGTATCATGTATTCCTCGTCCACACTTCAAATGAATGTTAATGCGACACTTCCTTGCTAGGAAATAGCGTCTGCAGATGTCTAGGTATCGTAGCAATAGAGTTCTAATGCTTCTTAAAACGCGATATCGCATCTCATTTCTATGTTTCATGGTAAGATATAATATGATTTGCGAAGTGTTATGTATTCCTCGTCTACATTTCAAATGAAAGTAAATGCGACACTTCCTTGCAAGGAAATAGCGATTGCAGATGTCTGCGTATCGTAGCAATAGAGTTCGTATGATTCTTAAAACGCGATATCGCATCTCATTTCTATGTTTCATGGTAAGATATAATATGATTTGCGAAGTGTTATGTATTCCTCGCCTACACTTCAAATGAATGTAAATGCGACACTTCTTTGCTAGGAAATAGCGTCTGCAGATATCTAGGTATCGTAGCAATAGAGATCTAATGCTTCTTAAAACGCGATTTCGCATCTCATTTCTATGTTTCATGGTAAGATATAATATGATTTGCGAAGTATCATGTATCCCTCGTCTACACTTCAAATGAATGTTAATGCGACACTTCCTTGCTAGGAAATAGCGTCTGCAGATGTCTAGGTATCGTAGCAATAGAGTTCTGATGCTACTTAAAACGCGATATCGCATCTCATTTCTATGTTTCACAGTAAGATATAATATTCATTGCGAAGTGTTATGCATTCCTCGTCTACGATTCAAATGAATGTAAATGCGACACTTCCTTGCAAGGAAATAGCGTTTGCAGATGTCTACGTATCGTAGCAATAGAGTTCATATGATTCTTAAAACGCGATATCGCATCTCATTTCTATGTTTCATGGTAAGATATAACATGATTTGCGAAGTGTCATGTATTACTCGTCTACACTTCAAATGAATGTGAATGCGGTACTTCCTCGCTAGGAAATAGCGTTTGCAGATGTCTACGTATCGTAGCAATAGCTTCCTAATGCTTCTTAAAACGAGATATTGCATCTCATATCTATGTTTCATGATAAGATATAATATTCATTGCGAAGTGTTATGCATTCCTCGTCTACGATTCAAATGAATGTAAATGCGACACTTCCATGCAAGGAAATAGCGTTTGCAGATGTCTACGTATCGTAGCAATAGAGTTCTTATGATACTTAAAACGCTATATTGCATCCCATTTCAATGTTTCATGGTAGGGTATAATATGATTTGCGAAGTGTTATGTATTCCTCGTCTACACTTCAAATGAATGTAAATGCGACACTTCTTTGCTAGGAAATAGCGTTTGCAAATGTCTACCTATCGTAGCAATAGTGTTCTAATGCGTCTTAAAACGCGATATCGCATCTCATTTCTATGTTTCACGGTAAGATATAATATGATTTGCGAAGTATCATGTATTCCTCATCTACACTTCAAATGAATGTTAATGCGACACTTCCTTGCTAGGAAATAGCGTCTGCAGATGTCTACGTATCGTAGCAATAGAGTTCATATGATTCTTAAAACGCGATATCGCATCTCATTTCTATGTTTCATGGTAAAATATAATATGATTTGCGAAGTATCATGTATTCCTCGTCCACACTTCAAATGAATGTTAATGCGACACTTCCTTGCTAGGAAATAGCGTCTGCAGATGTCTAGGTATCGTAGCAATAGTGTTCTAATGCTTCATAAAACGCGATATCGCATCTCATTTCTATGTCTCATGGTAAGATATAATATGATTTGCGAAGTGTTATGTATTCCTCGTCTACACTTCAAATGAATGTAAATGCGACACTTCCTTGCAAGGAAATAGCGATTGCAGATGTCTACGTCTCGTAGCAATAGAGTTCATATGATACTTAAAATGCGATATCGCATCTCATTTCTATGTTTCATGGTAAGATATTACATGGTTTGCGAAGTGTTATGTATTCCTTGTCTACACTTCAAACGAATGTGAATGCGATACTTCCTCGCTAGGAAATAGCGCTTGCAGATGTCTACGTATCGTAGCAATAGCTTTCTAATGCTCCTTAAAACGCGATGTCGAATCTCATTTCTATGTTTCATGGTAAGATATAATATGATTTGCGAAGTGTCATGTATTCCTCGTCTACACTTCAAATGAATGTAAATGCGACACTTCCTTGCAAGGAAATAGCGTTTGCAGATGTCTACGTATCGTAGCAATAGAGTTCCTATGATTCTTAAAACGCGATATCGCATCTCATTTCTATGTTTCATGGTAAGATATAATATTATTTGCGAAGTGTTATGTATTCCTCGTCTACACATCAACTAAATGTAAATGCGCACTTCCTTGCAAGGAAATAGCGTTTGCAGATGTCAACGTATCGTAGCAATAGAGTTCTTATGATGCTTAAAACGCGATATCGCATCTCATTTCGATGTTTCATGGTTATATATAATATGATTTGCGAAGTGTTATGTATTCCTCGTCTACACTTCAAATGAATGTAAATGCGACACTTCCTTGCTAGGAAATAGCGTTTGCAGATGTCTACGTATCGAAGCAATAGAGTTCAAATGCTTCTTAAAACGAGATATTGCATCTCATATCTATGTTTCCTGATAAGATATAATTTTCATTGCGATGTGTTATGCATTCCTCGTCTACGATTCAAATGAATGTAAATGCGACACTTCCTTGCAAGGAAATAGCGTTTGCAGATGTCTACGTATCGTAGCAATAGAGTTCTTATGATTCTTAAAACGCGATATCGCATCCCATTTCTATGTTTCATGGTAAGATATAATATGATTTGCGAAGTATCATGTATTCCACGTCTACACTTCAAATGAATGTAAATGCGACACTTCCTTGCAAGGAAATAGCGTTTGCAGATGTCAACGTATCGTAGCAATAGAGTTCTTATGATTCTTAAAACGCGATATCGCATCTCATTTCTATGTTTCGTGGTAAGATATAATATGATTTGCGAAGTATCATGTATTCCTCGTCTACATTTCAAATGAATGTAAATGCGACACTTCCTTGCTAGGAAATAGCGTCTGCAGATGTCTAGGTATCGTAGCAATAGAGTTCTAATGCTTCTTAAAACGCGATATCGCATCTCATTTCTATGTCTCATGGTAATATATAATATGATTTGCGAAGTGTTATGTATTCCTCGTCTACACTTCAAATGAATGTAAATGCGACACTTCCTTGCAAGGAAATAGCGTTTGCAAATGTCTACCTATCGTAGCAGTAATGTTCTAATGCTTCTTAGAACGCGATGTCGCATCTCATTTCTATGTTTCATGGTAAGATATAATATGATTTGCGAAGTATCATGTATTCCTCGTCTACACTTCAATTGAATGTAAATGCGACACTTCCTTGCAAGGAAATAGCGTTTGCAGATGTCAACGTATCGTAGCAATAGAGTTCTTATGATTCCTAAAACGCGATATCGCATCTCATTTCTATGTTTCGTGGTAAGATATAATATGATTTGCGAAGTATCATGTATTCCTCGTCTACATTTCAAATGAATGTAAATGCGACACTTCTTTGCTAGGAAATAGCGCTTGCAAATGTCTACCTATCGTAGCAATAGTGTTCTAATGCTTCTTAAAACGCGATATCGCATCTCATTTCAATGTTTCATGGTATGATATAATATGATTTGCGAAGTATCATGTATTCCTCGTCTACATTTCAAATGAATGTAAATGCGACACTTCCTTGCTAGGAAATAGCGTCTGCAGATGTCTAGGTATCGTAGCAATAGAGTTCTAATGCTTCTTAAAACGCGATATCGCATCTCATTTCTATGTCTCATGGTAAGATATAATATGATTTGCGAAGTGTTATGTATTCCTCGTCTACACTTCAAATGAATGTAAATGCGACAATTCCTTGCAAGGAAATAGCGATTGCAGATGTCTACGTCTCGTAGCAATAGAGTTCATATGATCCTTAAAACGCGATATCGCATCTCATTTCTATGTTTCATGGTAAGATATAATATGATTTGCGAAGTGTTATGTATTCCTCGTCTACACTTCAAACGAGTGTAAATGAGACACTTCTTTGCTAGGAAATAGGGCTTGCAAATGTCTACCTATCGTAGCAATAGTGTTCTAATGCTTCTTAAAACGCGATATCGCATCTCATTTCAATGTTTCATGGTATGATATAATATGATTTGCGAAGTATCATGTATTCCTCGTCTACATTTCAAATGAATGTAAATGCGACACTTCCTTGCTAGGAAATAGCGTCTGCAGATGTCTAGGTATCGTAGCAATAGAGTTCTAATGCTTCTTAAAACGCGATATCGCATCTCATTTCTATGTTTCGTGGTAAGATATAATATGATTTGCGTTGTATCATGTATTCCTCGTCTACATTTCAAATGAATGTAAATGCGGCACTTCCTTGCTAGGAAATAGCGTCTGCAGATGTCTAGGTATCGTAGCAATAGAGTTCTAATGCTTCTTAAAACGCGATATCGCATCTCATTTCTATGTCTCATGGTAAGATATAATATGATTTGCGAAGTGTTATGTATTCCTCGTCTACACTTCAAATGTATGTAAATGCGACACTTCCTTGCAAGGAAATAGCGATTGCAGATGTCTACGTCTCGTAGCAATAGAGTTCATATGATCCTTAAAACGCGATATCGCATCTCATTTCTATGTTTCATGGTAAGATATAATATGATTTGCGAAGTGTCATGTATTCCTCGTCTACACCTCAAATGAATGTAAATGCGACACTTCCTTGCAAGGAAATAGCGTTTGCAAATGTCTACCTATCGTAGCAGTAATGTTCTAATGCTTCTTAGAACGCGATGTCGCATCTCATTTCTATGTTTCATGGTAAGATATAATATGATTTGCGAAGTATCATGTATTCCTCGTCCACACTTCAAATGAATGTTAATGCGACACTTCCTTGCTAGGAAATAGCGTCTGCAGATGTCTAGGTATCGTAGCAATAGAGTTCTAATGCTTCTTAAAAAGCGATATCGCATCTCATTTCTATGTTTCATGGTAAGATATAATATGATTTGCGAAGTGTTATGTATTCCTCGTCTACATTTCAAA